>NW_012101242.1:33213-34502 GCF_000951045.1 Mandrillus leucophaeus
GCACATTATACACATGTACCCTAGAACTTAAAGTATAATAATAATAAAAAAGAAAGAAAAAAAAAAAAAAAGAAAAGCACTTTCCTGTTCTTAGATGTCAAGTCTATAAATTTTCAAAAAGGAAATAAAATAAAATAAAATAAAATATACTAATAAAGTCCTCTTCATAAAAATCAAGAAAATAATTCCATTTAAATAGCATTAAATATAATAAATTACTTAGAAATAAATTTAATCACTCTTTTATAGTCAAGTGATTTTTGATAAAGAAGCCAAGAACACACAGTGGGGGAAAGTCAATCACTTCAATAAATGATGTTGGAAAACTGATCGAATATTCACATGAAGAAAAATGAAATTGAACCTTTTCCACTCACCATATGCAATATCAACTCAAAATTAATTAAAAAATTTAACATACTATTTTGGACTGTAAAACTCCTAGAAAAAAAAACGTAGGGGAAAAGTTCTGTGGCATTGATAGGGCAAATTTTTTTGTAAGAACACAAAAGTACAGATAACAAAAGCAAAAGTAGAAAAATGGGATTACATCCAAATAAAAAGTTTCTGCACAGCAAACAAGCAAAAAAGTGAAAAGACAACCTACAGAATAGGAGAAAATACTGGCAAACTATACATCTGATAAGGGATTAGCATCAAAAAGCATATAAGAAACTCAACTCAATAGCAAGAAAACAAATAAATGGATGTTAAAATGGGGAAAGCACATAGTCATTTTCAAAAGAACTCATACAAAGGGCCAGCATATATATATATGTGTGTGTGTGTGTGTATATATGTGTGTATATATATGTGTGTGTGTTCAACGTCACTAAATTATAAATAAATAAATTAAAAAATTTTTAAATATAAAAAGTAAAAGAAATTTTAAAATGCACTTTAAAATGAGGGTTTAATTTATTCAGCAATATGCACTATAATGTTATATTAAATTACTCCACAGTGGAGGTTAAAATAAAGTGCTTTGAGCACATTCATTCATTCTCTGCCATATTCCACAAAAGGCTTTGATGTTAGTTACTCAAGTTTTTACAGCAAAATATATTTAATAAATGTTAATGGATGATAGATAATATAAAACTTGAATAATGGATTTTTTAAAGGCAGCATGCTAAAGAGAGAATGCAGGCTACCCACTGGTGCACAGAAACTCATAAGAACATTCTTTGTAATTTTAAAATAAAAGTTCTGATTAGAATCTGGATTTTCTTTTCCTCTACAAATCACAAAGTCAAGTTAGAAACAAATAAGTAATCTTATTCATATTA
>NW_012101242.1:37837-38979 GCF_000951045.1 Mandrillus leucophaeus
GCCCGGCTAACTTTTGTATTTTTTAGTAGAGGTGGGGTTTCACCCTTGTAGCCTGGCTGGTGTCGAACTCCTGACCTGGTGATCTGCCTGCCTTGACTTCCCAAAGTGCTGGGATTACAGGCGTGAGCCACAGAGTTGACCTCTTTTGACATTTTTTGTAATAACCACTCTGACAGGTGTGAGGTGATATCTCTTTGTTATTTTAACTTGCATTTTCCTAATACTTAGTGATGTTGAGCATTTTTTCATATATCCGTTGTTGCCATTTGCCTATCTTCTTTTGAGAACTGTCTATTCACGTCCCTTGTCCATGTTTTAATTATATTATTTTTGTTTCTATACAGCTGTTTGAGTTCCTTATACATTTTGGATATTAAACTCCCACCAGGTATATGGCTTCTAATACTTTCTCTTATTCCAATCCATAGTTGTGTCTTCATTTGGTTATTTGTTTCCTGTTTGTACAGAAGACTATTATTTTTATGTAATTTCATTTGTATATTTTCACTGTTTTGGCTACACATTTGGGGTAAAATATAAAACAAAACAAGACAAAACAAACAAACAAACAAAAAAACTATTGCCCACACCAGGATCACGTAGTTGTCCCCCTATGTTTTCTTCTAGTAATTTACAGATTCAGATCCTTTGTTTAAGTCTTTAATCGATTTTGAATTGATGTTTGTATGTAGTGTGAGATAAGTATTCAGTTTCCTTCTGCATGTGGATATCCATCTGTCTCAACACCATTTATTGAAGAGTCTGTAATCACATTGTATATTCTTGGCAACTATTTTAAACTAATTGACTATACATGTGTGGATTCATTTCTGTTACATGGATCAATAAGTCTATTTTTGTAGTAGTACCATGCAATTTTAACTACTATCACTTTGTTGTATAGTTTGAAATCAGGTACTGTGATGGCTCCAGCCTTGTTCTTTTTGTTCATGATTATATGGCTATTAGGAGATTGATTTGGCTGGGGTAACTGAATTAACAGCAAGGACTTTTCACAGAATGTTAAGCAGGTAAATGAAGATCTTCGACAAACCTGAGAGAAACAAGAAATAGGGAAAGGATTCCCTATTTAATAAATGGTGCTGGGAAAATTGGCTAGCCATAAGTAGAAAGCTGAAACT
>NW_012101242.1:43234-44058 GCF_000951045.1 Mandrillus leucophaeus
AGAACATTCTTTGTAATTTTAAAATAAAAGTTCTGATTAGAATCTGGATTTTCTTTTCCTCTACAAATCACAAAGTCAAGTTAGAAACAAATAAGTAATCTTATTCATATTATCTATAAGATAACAGAAGACTATTTATTTGAACATAAATTGTGCATGTATTTGACAGTTCCTCAAGTAGCAGTGTGTGTTTGTGTGTGTGTTTTTGATGTAGTAAACAATATGTTCAACATTTATCGTAAAGCAGCATGAGTAGTTGACAGTACCTAGAAGTTAAATCCCAAAGTGATTGAATTAACTATGTAGCCATTGGCCACCAGTGTGATTTAGGCAACTGCTCCTTCTTTCAAAGGTTGAGATCCTTAATTATGAAATAATGATACATGTTGAGGTCATTAAAGAAATTTAGTGAGATACTTTATATAAAGGACTAAATAAGAGACTCATACATAAAACTCAATATAGTACAGTTATTACTATTAAACTAAAAATGTATGTCTCTTTATACAACATATTTTAAAACAACATAATGGCTAAAACATACCACCAGTGAACATCAAGGGAAACAACTCTTCTCAGAACCACAATGATATGTTAGAAACACATGATTCTGGTTTTCCGGCCTAATCGCAAACCCTGAGTGTGATATCTTGAGGAAGAGTTTTAATATATATACCCTTAATTCAGCCCTCTATGATGCAATTGATTTGACTGGATTTTGTAGAGAGACTAAAATATGCACACTTTGAACTTAGAGTCTGTTTTTTTGTTGTTGTTGTTGTTTTTGTTTTTAAGTCTATGTTTTTCTTTTTTTTTTTTTTTTT
>NW_012101242.1:44998-89380 GCF_000951045.1 Mandrillus leucophaeus
AGAAATGCAAATCAAAACCACAATGAGATACCATCTCACACCAGTTAGAATGGCAATCATTAAAAAATCAGGAAATAACAGGTGCTGGAGAGGATGTGGGGAAATAGGAACACTTTTACACTGTTGGTGGGACTGTAAACTAGTTCAACCATTGTGGAAGACAGCGTGGTGATTCCTCAAGGATCTAGAATTAGAAATATGATGGCCACCATTTTAGAAAGTATTTTTTCCTTATCTTCTTTAATGTTATAGCTATTTAATAATAAAAAATATCCAAAATTTAATATCATAAAACTTCTCAAGTGGTTTCAACTTGAACATCTAAAGCAATTACTTACTGCTTACTTTAGCTTTAGGGAAAAAAATCAGTAATGTAATACAGTTACTAGATATTTCATTGTAAGTAATGTAGCTGATGATAAACAGGAGATAACCAGTTGAAAGTCCAGACCTCATTAACAAACTGAAGCAACCCACTGAATAGCATTGCGATGTATAAAACAATTACATTTGGAGGACATTTGTCACCAAATTACTATGATTTTAAAGAGGTTGATATTAAGAAAAAATTTTCTGAAGGTATTTGTAAATCACAGCTGATTATTTTCTGACTTTGTGAAAATAGAAACATCAGTGATCATTTTAATCATTTTGAGAACAAGGCAGTATAAGAAGTTATACATGTAATTGCTTGACAATTAATTATAGTATCATAAAAGCAGGCAATTTAAAAAATTCTGGATAGTCAAGAATTTATAAAACTTATACTGTAACATTCTCTAAATAAAAATATTTAATTCTTAGAATCTGAGAAACAATAAAATTGTGCATATAGATGTTTAAGGTATAATCAATCATTTTTAATTTATAATAACACAATTAAGCTGTGCCTAGCACATTAATTTACCAGAAACTAACAGGTAAAAATATTGAAACATTTTTGGGTTGACATTGTTGCTATTATTATTTTTACTCTGAATGTGATCAGTCCTCATGGCAAACAATACAAAACACATGAAAACCCTTGACTACTCACCTTTCCACATTTTTATTTTCTTTAATCACCCCGGATATTCTCTGCGTCTTATTTTGTTTGCCAGTAATTTATCTTAATTTTTTTTTTATTTTTACTTTTTACTCAGTATAACTTTTTAGTCTTTAGGCACATTTATTATTTTCAATTGTGTCATTATCTCTCATCATTTTCTTTTAAGACAATAATTTTATGTTTTCCTTTTAATAGTATTTTTATATTGTAATAAATATAGAAACACAAGAAGTGTTGCAAATATAGTACAGAGAGGTTCCCTGAACATTTCAATCAGTATTTTTTAATTGTTATATTTTCTATAACTGTAGTACAATATCAAAATGAAGAAACTCATGGGTAAAACATGCAAGTATGACATTTTATCCATTATGTAGGTTTGTATAACCACCACCACAATTTAAATGCAGAATTATCCCATCACCTCTACCTCTACACTACTATATGTAATCACTAATTTGTTGTTTATCTAAAAAATGTTGATTACAATTGTTTTGACTGGATTTTGCATATTGGCTAGAATTCAGGCACTCAAAATGAGATGTTGTTACTGTTTAATGTTGGTTATTTCCACTCAGCATAACACCCTCAAGATCCAGATATCAATAGTCTATTATTTGTTATTCATGTAATTGAGTCATGTTTTTCATTCTTTAATCCAACCTGCAAATCTATCTTTTACTTGATATATTTTTAGACAGTCTCTCATGTTATTTTGTCGTGTTTCCTCCATTTTTTTTCTATGTTTTGTTCTCTTTTTCTTGCCTTCCTGTATGTTGACTTTTTATTTTATTTTAGATTTTAGGACGGAGTCTCGCACTGTCACCAAGCTGGAGTGCAATGGCGCGATCTGGGCTCACTGCAACTCCACCTCCCGGGTTCAAGTGATTCCCCTGCCTCAGCCTTGCGAGTAGCTGGGACTACAGGCGCCTGACACCATGCCCGGCCAATTTTTTGTATTTTAGTAGAGACAGGGTTTAGCCATGTTGGTCAGGATGGTCTCTCATCTCCTGACCTCATGATCTGCCCACATCAGCCTCTCAAAGTGCTGAGATTACAGGAGTGAGCCACTGCACCTGGCCTATTTGACATTTTTAAATCTTCATTTTGAAATCCCCACAGTGTGTTACTAGTGTATTTATTTTTATAGGTTTTTTATTTTTATTTTTTGTTTTTATTTATTTATTTTAAATTATACTTTAAGTTCTGGGATACATGTGTAGAACGTGCAGATTTGTTACATAGGTATACACGTGCCAAGGTGGTTTGCTTCACCCATCAACCCATCACATATATTAGGTATTTCCTCTAAAGCTATCCCTCCCTTAGCCCTCCACCACCTGAGAGGCCCCAGTGTGTGATGTTCCCCTCCCTGTGTTCATGTGTTCTCATTGTTCAACTCCCACATAAGTGAGAACATGCAGTGTTTGGTGTTCTGTTCCTGTGTTAGTTTGCTGAGAATGTAGGTTTCCAGCTTCATCTATGTTCCTGCAAAGGACATGAACTCATCATTTTTTATGGCTACATAATATTCCATGATGTACATGTACCACATTTTCTTTATCCAGTCTATCACTGATGGACATTTGGGTTGGTTCCAAGTCTTTGCTGTTGCGAATAAACATACATGTGCATGTGTCTTTATAGTAGAATGTTTTATATTCCTTTGGATATATACCCAGTAATGGGATTGCTGGATCAAGTGATATTTCTGGTTCTAGATCCCTGAAGAATCGCCACACTGTCTTCCACAATGGTTGAGCTGCTTTACACTCCCACCAACAGTGTAAAAGCGTTCCTATTTCTCCACATCCTCTCCAGCATCTTTTGTTTCCTGACTTTGTAATGATCACCATTCTAACTGGCTTGAGATGGTATCTCATTGTGGTATTGATTTACATTTCTCTAATGACCAGTGATGATGATCTTTTGTTCATGTTTCTTGATCACATAAATGTCTTCTTTTGAACGTGTCTGTTCATATCCTTTGCTCACTTTTTGATGGGGTTGTTTGTTTTATTCTTGTAAATTTGTTTAAGTTCCTTGTAGATTATGGATATTAGTCTTTTGTCAGATGGATAGATTGCAAATATTTTCTTCCATTCTTTAAGTTGCCCGTTCACTCTGATGTTAGTTTTTTTTTGCTGTGCAGAAGCTCCTCAGTTTAATTAGATCCCATTTGTCAGTTTTGGTTTTTGTTGCCATTGCTTTTGGTGTTTTAGTGATAAAGTCCTTGCCCATGCCTATGTCCTGAATGGTATTGTCTAGGTTTTCTTGTAGGAATTTTATGGTTTCGGGTTTTACATTAGGTTTTTTAGTGATTGCTTTTGGTATTACACAATACATACATAACTTAAATATTCTACCTATGTCAACATTTTATCAGTTGAGTGAAGTTTAGCAATTTTACTTCCTTTATCTTTACCTGTTCATAATTATCATTTTTTTTATTTAGAATCACATCAGAGAGTATCACAATTTTTGCTTTAACAACCAAGCATAACTTAGAAAACTCAAGAAAACAAGAAAACAAGAAAAGTTTATTGACTTACCTGCATTTGCACCCTTTCTTTTGTTCTTCCTTTCTTCCTGATGTTACAATCGTCATTCACTGATTATTTTCTTTCTATTCAGGAAAATTCCTTTAGCTATTTTTTTTTATGCTCACTCTGATGGTAACAAATTTTCTTACTGTCGTTTAATCTGAGAATGTCTTTATTATTCCTTCATTCCTATAAGATATTTTCATTGGTTATAGAATTTGGAGTTGACAGTCTTTACTTTTCTGCATTGAAAAAGATGTATTTCTTTAAGCTGACCTGTATGCTTCTGATGGAAAATTGTCTAAATTGTTTTATCCTATAAGTAAAATGTCATTTCTTATCCTGCTTTCTTTTTCTTTGTCTTTAGTTTTCATAAATTTGAATATTATGAACCTTAGTGTAGGTTGCTTGGGGTTCATATTGTTTTAGGGATCACTCAACTTCTTGAATCTATAAGCTTATGCCTTTCATAAAATTTGGGACATTTTGTTTATATTTCCTTGTTCATATTTTCTAGCCACACCAACCTTTTCTTCTTTTTCCAGGAACCCAATGACATGGATTTTTATTAAAGTTCTATTTTTCTCTGAGACTCTTTTTATGGTGTTTTGTATTCTACTTTCAGTTGTTCAGATTAGAGACTTTCTAGTGTATATTCTTCATGTTCACAGATTATTTCTTCTTTTTCCGCTGGTTTTTTTTTTTTTTTTTTTTTTTTTTTTTTTGGCCACATCAATTGATTTTAAAAAGTTATTTTATTTTTTCTAAATTTCCATTTGGTTATTTTTTAGTCCTTTATTCACTGGTTTGATTTCCTATTTTATCATTTATTTCAAGCATATATGTAACTATTCATTGACACATCTGTGTCATCTTGTTGGTATATTTTTGATCATCTTTTTTTTATTCCAATTGAATTTTTCCTGGTTTTTGTTATCATAAGTGATTTTTGGTTGAATCCTTAATATTGTGGGCAATATATTGTGAGACTCTATGTCTTATTCAAAGGTTTTACTTTATTAAGTCTCCTCTGATATCATGCTGACTTTCAAAGGGAGTGCTGTTTCGTTACTGACAGGTGAGAGTGGATGTCCACGTTTTTTACTTGAACTCATTACTGCTGGGTAAAGTGACCAACTTGACCTCCAGTGATAATTCCCTGGCTAGGAACAGTAGAAGTGCCTATTCACTGTTCCAATATCATCTCCATTGACACGGTAAGGGGTCATCTCATTACTACTAGGCAATGGGGAAAGTACTGGCCTCTTCAGATACCTCCAACAGATTGGGTAGTGGTGACTTAATAATGTTACTGCCCAGTGGAAGTGAAATTGGATTCCCCACATGTTCTCCATGAACACTAAAGGTGGAAGAGAGGTTGTTATCAACCAGCATGGATGAAACTCCCAATTTCCCACTTGGCTTTCTCTGACACACCAAGTGGTGTGCGTGTGTGTGTGTGTGTGTGTCCAGTATTTCCAGTCTTTGACAATCTTCTGAGAGGGGAATCTAGGCAATTCACTCAGCTTTTGCTGGTGGGAAGCAGGATCATTGGTTTTTTCTGTGGTGTTTGTCTGGAGTAGAATGGTTTTCTGTCTTGCCAGGCATTTTTCTTTTCCTAGAAAGACTATGTTTTGTGGACTTTTGTTTTCATTGCTGTTTCTGAGTTCCTGCTTTCCCTAGTATCATGGCCAGGATAGATGAGGTAAAATGAAAACCCATAGAATTCACTATTTTGTTATTTTTCAGGTCCTGAGGTCCCTAGCTGGTCCACCTTCTTATTTCCACATTCCAGTGTCTTCTTATTTTTTTTTTTTTTTATATAATTTCCAGTGCTTTTAGTTGCACTTAGCAAGAAAAAAATATGGAAAAGTAAACCTAATGCATCTTTCCAAAGGTGAAAGTTTACTCTCTTATCTACTAAGTAGACTAATTGACACATATAAAATATTGTAACAATTATGCAATTTGTAATGTTTAACATGATGAACACTTGTGAATTCCCTACTCAATCTGAGAAGCAGAAAGTGATCTATGACTGTATGAAATAAACCTGTGCTCATTCCGTGCCCCCACGGGTAAACTAAATTTCCTACTTACCAGTATCTTTCATATTTTAATAGGTTTGTCTTGTTTAACGTATTTATTTTACCTATTCTAAAATGATATCCTGTTTATATACAAGCATGAATTTTTATGCTAAAGTGATGGTGTTCTGCAAATTGCTTATAAAAGTAGTTACATTTTGGTTTATTTAATTAAAAACTTAATTTAAATTTTAAAAGCTCTTCTTGCAAAACATATATCCTAGGATAATAATATTCTTGACAAAATATTCGAGGCTTTTTAAAAAATCTAACTTTGCCTCATTTGACATTTTTATATGTTCAACATTTCTATGTGACACATACATAAACTTGAAAATAATTAGGATGTGCTGGTTTGTGTCTACTTCTCATTTTTTTTGAGTAAGTCATATTTATCCAGACGCAGTGATAACTTGCTTGGTATTATTCACATGTGCATTCACAGACTCATAAATTGTATCCTGAAAGGGGTCATGACACTGAACTTATTCCAAATGTCACTTCTCATTTCAGCATCTCAAACTGTGCAATAAATGAAACAGTTTGGATTTCCCACCTGTCACACTTTTGAAAATCAAAGTTGAAGAGCACATTCTAGTTAATGAGTCCAAACTTTAAGCAAAGAAGTTCAAAAGATTCACAGATGGTATTGTTGCTGCTGCTTCTCCATCTATCTGTTAGTTCTTTCTTCTTTCAAATAAAAATCTACACTTGCAGGCTATTCACAACAGAAATGTGCTTCAGAAGCTAAGACACAAACTTGGATTTTTCAGCATTATTAAAAGCAAAAAATCCTAGATATTTTAATTGGGTTTTGATTTAATTATAGCATAATATCCATAAATACTTCAATAACACACATCATACAGCTACAATTTATCAAGCTTTAAAGGTTAGCTATGACTAATATTTAGAATTTTGATTATAAATTAAATACACTTATTGGATCTTATTTTCTCATTTTAAACAGAAATGTGAATTGGAGTAGGTCTCCATAACAACAGTACAGACATAATATTAATGAGTAAAAATGTCAGGTAATTTTTCTCTTTGAAAACTTGCTCAAAAAATTCCACAAATTATATTTTTGCAAGCGAAGTTACTACTTTTGTTTATTATTTTAAAAAGCCTTTATTTGTTCAGATAATGTTTTTTATCCCCTGCTGTACATCAGAAGCATCTGGAGAGCTTTAAAAAATATTGATAACAGGATGCCCTGGTTTTTTCCCCTAGGAACGACCCTTTTAAGAAATATATATATGCATGTGTATGTGTGCATATATATTTATCCAGGTACAGTGATAACTACATATATGAAATACTGTGTCTGTGAACTTCTAAGTATTTTGCAATTCTTAACTTAGGTTATCTTCATCATAAGCCTATGAGGTAGGTAATATTAGGATCTTGTTCTATAGTTGAGAAAAATGAGACTCAGAGGGGTCAGTTATTATCAAAGAATGCACAGCTAATTAGGGGGAGAACTAGGGTACAAACCCAGGCAATCTAGCTCTAGATCATTCTTTATAATTAAGCTATGTTGTCTCAATTTCTACAACTCCCCAAAGTTATTGGAGATGACATTAAAGTTAAAAACAAGAAATTCATTTTTAATATTGTAAGTAATAAGCAAGACAAGCTCTCAATTTTAATTTCTTTGACAGTCATATTTTATTTTTCTCTTTTTATCTTTCTGCATCAGTTTTCTCCTTCTGGTTAACACCAAATGACCAATTATCTTTCTGATCAATACTTGGTATTCTATATCTTTACCTTCATTAATATCTACTCAAAATACATTTCTCATATATTTCCTTTATAATTTCAGTCATTACTAAGTGTCCTTTCATAATTCTTGCATCATTAAAATTTTGTATATTGCTTGTTCCCCTTTACGTGAATTTGTGTGAATTCCGGACGCCAGTTTAGCTGTTTAGTTAAGAGTGTTTTAAGGCCAGTGTATTAGTCCGTTTCATACTACTGTGAAGAAATACCTGAGACTGGATAATCTATAAAGAAAAGGAAGTTTAACAGACTCACACTTCCACATGACTGGTGAGACCTCACAATCACAGTGGAAGGTGAAGGAGAAGCAAAGGCACATCTTATATGATGGCAGGCAAGAGAAGTGCAAAGCAAAAGGGGGGAAAGCCCCTCATAAAACCATCAGATCTCATGAGAACACACTCACTATCATGAGAACAGAAGCATGGGGGTAACTGCCTCCATGATTCAATTACCTTCCACTGGGTCCCTCCCACGACATGTGGGGATTATGGAAACTCATTCAAGATGATATTGGGTGGAGATACAACTAAACCACACCAGCCAGGCACTGAGCAGAGGGACATAGGGGACAGACATGCTCCACAATCACATCTAATGATAACTGGATCTTGTTAACAGAAAGAAAAGGGGAGTGGCATTCATTTCCCCTGCGTGAGGGTTATCATGATTTTTCCCTTTCTCTAGTCAGAGGAAAGACACCTTCTCTATAGTCTGACTACAGAGTGGCTTCAGGACAAAGAGATTATATAATCACAACATGTGCCTTGAGAACCTTGTCTGTGTAAAGGTGGTTCTTGTTAGCCACTAATAAGCAGGCTATGTTGGTTTAGATCCACACTTTATCTTAACCATTGAATTGAAAGTACTCAATGTTTAGACAAAAATCTCATAAGATTGTAACCAATTTGTTATTTTATGTCTGATTCCTATATAAATTTAAAATATGGTGAATATATTCACAAAGGATAAATAAGATTCAGGCTCAAAAGATATTTCTCAAAGTACATCTTCCAAATAATATTCATTTCAGTGAAGTGCATCTGGGAGACAATTACTTTTTGAAACAAATCCTGTTTGAATTAATAAATGGGTATATGAATAATTCAATGAACAATATATAGCTCAAAAATTGTTTTGTTCTTACCCATCATCACTTGTCAGTGAAATCTTATCTACAGAAGAATGGGAACTGTAGAATTATATCTACAAAAGAAATATTACAAAGATTTAATATTATTTCTGCACTAAATAACCTCATGTTTTTTTCTTATTGCTGCTATAAAAAGTTATCACAAATTTAGTGGCTTACATGACACAAATGTATTATCAGAAATAATAAATTCAGAGGTCAGAAGTCTAAAAATGAATCTTAGACCACTAAAATCAAGTTATTGGCAAGGTTGATTGCTTCTGGAGGCTACATGGAAGAATCCATTCCTTGCCTCTTCCAGTTTATAGAAGCATTAGGAATTCCTTGGCTCCTGACCACATCACAAAAATCTTCTCTCTCCTCCCTCCCATGTATAAGGCCCTTGTGATTACGTTGGCTCACCTAGATAATACAGCCTTCCTACCTTCTTAATTTATTTGGACATGCTAAGCCTCTTTAGCATATAAGCTAACACATACACAGGTTTCAGAAATTAGGAAGTAGATTCCTCTGAGGAGTCATTATTCAGTCTACTCCCATCACCCCTGAAAATAACCTGAAATAAATCTGTTTTCAATGTGCTGAATAGCCATGAAGAAGCATAAGCAATACTATTCCGGGTAAACCAAGGAATAACATTCAGGAATCCAGGGCTCCCCAACCTAATTGGACCTTCATATGTTTATGATAGGCCACAAATGTGACCTATATACCACTGTCGATTTCAGTTTGCCCCTAAGAATATTGTACAAGCTGTTGGATGAAGAAAAGCACTGAAGTAATACTTAACTGGAAAACAATCAGACAAAGGCAGCTGGCATGAAAATTGGATATTAAAAAATAAATTAGTAAGGAATGTAAGGGGAAAAGTCTCCTTTGACCATATTTTGATGTAAAGTGGAATTATGTTCCAATCTTTCAAGGACATAAAAATATTTTTTGCTGGTGTATTGATTAAGAATTATTTGGGTGCATGTAACAGAAACCCGATAAATTCTTAAGTGAGAGTCTTATTTTCCTTACTTAAAAACAATCTGGAAGTGGAAAGGTTACTGCTAGCTTGAAAGCTCATTCTTCTCTCTCTCTCACTCTCTCTACTCTGCTACACAATTTGATTGTTACTAGATGATTGTATATCCTCAGGCATCTGATCCTTATTTCAGATATCAGGCAGTAAGAAAGGAACAAGAACATATATATTGTTAGCCACATTTGTCACTTATTATCCGGAAAGTAATTTTTTTTTTTTTTTCCTGAAGACCGTACTCACAACATGTGTGCTTACTTTGCATTTACAAGACTTGGTCACATGGCTATACCAAGATATCTTAGAGCCTAGGAATGATCTGGGGCATACTATTTTCCAAAAATCTGAAGATTAGATTTTAACCCTGCCACTATCGATATCTGTTAAAATTTGTTTTCTTATATTGCAATTTTGCACACAATTCATAATTCAGGGTGATTATTCTCATGAGGAAAGTTTAGTGGGCAACATTTTAAAATAACCTTCTAAACTTAATCAAAATAAACACGACCCCCGGCTTCTCCATTATGACAATGATATTATAAGGTATGCTATAGGCATAAGGCATATACATAGATATTTTGAAGAGGAATCCCTTACTTCCTCTTCCCCATGCCCCAGGATTTGAGAACTATTAGACTAATCACGTAATTAATCATAAACAGTCATGTGCAGTGCAATAAAAGTATGTGTCTATAATCTGTGTATAATGACTATGCATGAGAAAACTAAGTGCAGATGTTTCTTACTCTATTTCTATATTTCTTATTTCACTGCAAGCTAAACATGAGAAGCATCTAAATAATAAGATCCAGAAAATGTAGAGAACATACTCAAAACATGTATCCTTCATCGTTCAATATGAGATAACACCTTCAAACCAAGAAAACTTCTACCAAACCTTTGTAATCTGGGAGACATATTATCTTAAAATAATTTACACACCATTACTGAGAAAGGAGCTAGTCTAGAGAAACTTAACAATCACTACTTTTTTTTTCATATTTAATATTGGGAAAAATACAGTCCATTTTATTTTATGCTATATTGTGAAAGATAATTTAAAATTCTTATTCAAAGGAAAAACATTTCTTGCAAAATTTAAGATATTGTTGTATATCTGTTCTTCATAACTACAATATTTTTCCTGGAATAAAAATAATTAATTGACATAGCAGGAACTACCTTAATTTCTTCCTAAAATTGACTTGGTAAGTGTTATTGTGTTTAATATAGAAATAAATGAGTTGATGACTAAATTTATTATATATGTCCTGTAAAATATTCTGGTGGATGAAAAAGCAAATATTTCTTTTTAATAAATGAAGCAATTGAAAGTATCTTTATTTTTTCATGATAACCTCCAGAGCAGATGAGTAGAACTCTTGCCAGTCAGCGCTATACCTATTCAATCGTAGTCTATGAGCTCATTGAGAAGGGGAAGAGTCAGCAGGAAGAAATAGAAAACTTCAAGGTTCATAATTGAAAAAAATAAAAATAAATTGGAGTAATTAACATTCACATGCAGAGAAGATTGTTTCTGTGTTTCCATAACTTTTTGCAAGGCAATTTTATATGTGAACAATCTTGCTTTTCATGAATGAAAGATAATCTTTAAGACTACTCATTTTTACGTCAAAAGGAATTTAATAAGTCTTATTTTCTAGAATTCCTATTTATGAAGAAATAATGAATTGGAATGGAAACATTACTTCATATTGGAAGGAACATCACAGATTTTTACAGATTTAGAGTTAAGGAGTTTGTTTTGTTTTATTTGTATACTCTGGTTTCACATTTCTTCTGAGGGAATTGTCTTCACAACACTCTAAAAGAGAGAAGTTTCAGTTTCCTTTTACACACGTGTATGTAAGTGCTAGAACATGACATCGTCACCAAGTCACAACCAGTTTTGACCAGAGCTACTCAATGAGCGCGCGCACACACACACACACACACGCATGCAAATAGTCTAAGAAGTGGTCTAGACAAAGTTGCCTAAACATGGTGATGACTAACTTTAATCACATCATGTTACTTGTTTAGTCAAACTAATGGTGGAGTACTAGGTTTACAAGGAGTTCAAACTTCTGTGGAAACAACTATTATCCTTCAGAAGCCAATCAATCAGTTGAGTTATTATTATGACATGCTGAAACTACCACTTCGTTATAAAGACATTATAGAGTCTGTAAGGCTTTACCCTTGAATAAAGCTTCTTGCTCTTGGTTATTTCCATATATCTCCAGATTGTTAACCTGAATTTCTGGAAGTAAATTGAATGAAGGGTATGCAGTATTACACAAACACATGTAATTGTAGAAAGCCTCCATTATGTAATGATTTTCCAGAGTCTGAAGGTAGTTTAGGTATAGGCATCCAAAGTAAAAACCCTGTGCATAGAGTTTAAAGTAGTGGGAAATTTGTCACCATACTTTTGAGAATGCCTGTGTACTAGTAAATATTTCTAGTCTACAGACATAAATCAGCTTGATAAGAGTGTCCAACACGTGTCTGTAAGTACATTAATAAAGGACATCATGTGCAAGCTGAGAATCATTTTCATACAGTCTATGTAATTATATTTTTGAAAGAAGAAAAAATGAAAATGATTGATTCTGAAATATAATATAGTGATGCTGAGCCTCCTAACAGTACTCACACAGTTGGGAACCTCTGACTTTGGTGTTTATTAACAATGAGACTGGTTTATATGACACTTTTATGTACAAGCAGGAGGCTGTTTGGGATTTTAAAATGTGAATTTTAGTTCCATTGTATTTTCACTGAATTATTAGCTAGGGAATTACTTAATATTACTAGAATTATTCACTCAGCAACTGATTATAGATTCTTTTTGGTGTGTTAATGAAGTATGAGATTTCTTGCATCTGCAGGCAACTTAAATGCCATTCTGAGAATTCTTTTTTTAAGTTAAATTGCATATTTTACTGTTACTTTGGTAGAAAACATTCTAATATAATGCTATTTACACTTAAAATAGGGGAGTATTACAATTTCTTAAATTATTCTCATACTTTAGAAATATTATTAAATATTTTGTGACTAATTTAAGTGGTTATAAAATGGGGTGCAAATATGTGTTTTTCAGAAGCAGGTATGGAGAGGGGTGATTTTGCTTAAAATAATAATAACATTTGGGTATTAGATACAATAAAACTTGATCGTAGTCTCTAATTTGCATCTCAATATAGTTCAACAGAAGGACTCAGAGCAGATTTTTAAATAATCTAGTTAAATGCCATTCTATTAATCTTTGCCTTGCTATGCTCTGTTTTCATGCTACAAATATATAATATTGTTCTCCTATTTCTGATTCATTTTGCTCTTGAATCCTTTGATTTTATTGATGACTAATTATGATCATGATTGTTATTATTATACCTGGCACATTTACTATGTACCAGGCAATATTCTAAACACTTTATATACATGATTTAATTTTATATTCAAATCAACCCAGTGCAATAGACAGGTTAATTGGATTGGCTCTAGAGTCAGATGCACATAATCTATCTTCTACTCTACCAAAAATGAGCAACGTGACCTTATTTTGTATTTCTCTATGTTAGTTATCTCATCAATAAAATAAAGATGATAATAATATGGACTTTTAAGACTATTATCAGAATTAAACAAGTGTTTGGCACAGGATAAGCAGTTAATAAATTATAGTTGCTGTGATTAATGTGACTCCATTTTACAGTACAGAAAACTGAGGTTTAAAGAAATTAAGCAATTTACCCATATAATAGAGTTGTGAATTGGTTCATGCAGGGTTTAGATCCAGATTTTATTTCTGATACGAAACCACAATTTTAAATAATATGGTCCTATATCTGAAATCCAATTTTTTCAAAAAAATTCAATATTTTAACTTTTTAACCATGTAGAAATCTAAACTGTTTTAAAAGTTGATTTTTTTATGGATATAATTGAAGACGGAGCATGATGTTTCATGCTGGGTAAAGTAAATATTGACCAATATTGTACATAAATAGGGTAAGAAGGGAGGTTCCTTTTACTTTGAGAATTATTCCTTTGCTAGCATATGTGAATATTAAAATACTTGTTCGGATGAGGACATGGTCCTCTGAACAGATGCATGTGCTTTTATGTATATATTGAAGAGTGAAGGTGAATTAGCAATTGTGAATTTGGGGATGGAGGAAGCATGACAACTGATATTTGCAGGGAAAGAAGTAATGGTTACTGTCAGAGTAGTGTGACTCTATAAATTCATTGTTATATGGTTTATCAAATTATCCTACAAGTCATTATTATCTCTATTATAGAGATAAAAGTGATATTAATACATATTGGGTAACTTGTTGGCAACATCATAGTAATGACATAAAATATTAACAGCAAAATAAAGAAAGAAAAGAGAAATAGTATTTTTAGTTGAAGTTAGGAATATGTGTATCTGTTGCGAGCAAACTTGAAGGTCATCTAGAATGGCATTGTAACATCTGGTGACAGTTTTAAATAAACATTTCACAGCTGCAATGTTTGGCAGTATTGGCTGATAATATTACTGGCACCAAACCAGCGTTGAGCTCCATTTTTCCAATATCTCTTGCTGACCCAGGTCTTTGATTGGGTATGTACTTCACTAATCTTAATGTATAATCCTTACACATTTGCCACATTTTGATTAGTTTTTCAGTAAAACTTGCAATTTCTGCAACAATAAGCAAGCTAATGTCATGCTGACTTTATTCAATATGATTCAATTTATTGTGTTGCCACAGATGGTCCTTACTTTGAGGCCACTGGAATCCATTCCTACAAATGGAATGCCAGAGCTGAAACGTAAAAAGGTGGAAAGGCAGAAAATGGGGAGACTCATTTTATTCTCTTTCTCTTGATTTGAAGTCAACTTTTAGTGAATGGATAAAGACTTCAGAGATAGCCCACTGCCTAAGAAACTTAGGACCCTCATTGAGACCATAGATTGAAATAGAGATGATTTGTATCGTTGATTAGGTAATAAAAACACAAAGTCATCAATCTTGATACTATAAAATTGTACATACAGTAGAATGTTTGGGAGATGGTGGGTAACATTTAATAATTTAAACAGTTTTCAGTATTTCTTTTTGTTTTGAATGTGGCTTGAATTATTTTATTCTGTGCAGGTTATGTTCTCTTGTTTAATTGAAATTCTCATACATTTCAAAACTATTTTTAAAAAAACTTCATTTTATTATTTTAAGTCTAGTATTCACATGTTTCAGCAAAACCATGGGAATTGATTGTGTTTCACTACACTATCAAAAGTTTTATATATTATGTTTATTATAAGACAATATTTTCTGTGTAATTTACATATATTAAATATTTACATTAATTGTTTATTCTGCTGAATATGAGAAATACAAAGATGATTGAGTCATTATGCTCTACCTTGTAGGACTTAATCTAGTGTATCGTTTGTTAATAGAAATGTAACATCCCCATTCTCCAAAGAAAAAGAAAGAAATATAATGTAAGCTACATAGGTAATTTAAAATCTTCAAGTAGTAACATTAAGAAAGAAAAATAAAATTGTTCAATTAACTTTCACTATATGATATATGTAAAATATATAAACATGTAATCAATGTAAAAACTGATGAATTATTTTATATTATTGTTTATATACACAGCCTTAGACATTTTGCATGAGTTTTTTTATAATTACAGTGCATCACAGTTTGACTACTCATATTTCAAGTTTTCAAAGGTCATGTATGGGTAGTGGATATTACACTGAACAGTGACGGTCTAGTGTGTCTATAAAGATACATGTAAATGGTACAAAATATACTTATTTTGTAAGTTAGTTTTCAAAGTGCTCCTGGTATATCGTGGGAAAGATTTTAAAACATATTGATAGTAGAGAGATCCCTTCAGCGGAATAAGCATGTATGTATTATAAATGGCCAAAATTGTTTTCTTATATAGTCATGAAAGACAGATGGTCAGTTGAAAAGGGATCAGCTTGTGGTTATACAGATTTGCTTCCACAGGAGCAGATGCAGAAATGCTGAGTCAGAAAGTTGGGATAAACTTAAGAGTTTAGAAAATCTTTCCCTTTCAGAAACGTTGCCTTGAAAGAGTAAAACAGGAACACTCATGGTTGATCGCAAAACAGAAAAATATGTGATAAAATTTTATTTGAAGCAGACAACAGTGGTCTCATGTAAGTATTTACAAAGTTTTTTTTTTTTTTTTTTTAGACGGAGTCTCGCGCTGTGTCACCCAGGCTGGAGTGCAGTGGCGCGATCTCGGCTCACTGCAAGCTCCGCCTCCCAGGTTCACGCCATTCTCCTGCCTCAGCCTCCCAGTAAGCTGGGACTACAGGAGCCCGCCACCACGCCCAACTAATGTTTTGAATCACCATGTTAGCCAGGATGGTCTCGATCTCCTGACCTCGTGATCCCCCCGCCTCGGCCTCCTAAAGTGCTGGGATTACAGGCTTGAGCCACCGCACCCGGCCAACAAAGTTTTTAATCTGCTAATATAACCAACACTTCACAGTTATGGCCCTACTTTCTGTAAAAGCACAAAAACCATGGAATATAAATTTCTAAAATGTATTTAATAGAGTAACCTTTAATCTAAATGGAAAGTCATGCTACAAAGGGTGATATGTTAATGTATTTCCTGCAACCGTATGTATTAAATTATTAACTTCCAGCACATTCTCCTTTAAATTACAATTTTGAAGTTCGTTGTAATTCTTCTTTAATAGATCTATGCCTTTTGATTTTCACATGGATATTAATATCACTGTTACTTTACTTTGCTCATCAAATTTCTTTTTTAAAATAGTGAATAATTTATTATTAAAGTTGATTTTCATTTTTTAAAATTCATTTCTTCTAAAGGGGTTATTTTTCCAAGAACTAATAGGTGTTAGGATTAAAATATAAGGACTATGGAGAGTTTTTCAGAAATAGGATGAACTGTGAGACAGAAACATTAGAGACCAGGAAATTTACGAGTTCTGGCCAGCAGTAAGTTAACATCAAGTAGGTCTGTCAACAGGTATCTCATCTATTGGACGTGAATTTAGGGCAAATTCATTTCATCACAGAAAAGAAAACCTGAAAGAGTAAGGGTAAGACCTGACCTGTAGAGTCTGATATAATTTATAATTAATAAAGCAAGAACTGAGTGTAGGAAGGTGGCACAGGTAAAGAAAGTTACTCCCAACCAGCCTGCAACAATTATTGTACAAGATACAAACACTCATATCTTATTTAATTCACACACATAAGTACACACACACATATACAAGCATGTGTAGTATATATTACTGTGCCCATTTTACCATTTGATAAAGTAAGTTCATATAAGGATAATTCAAATATTGTATGGTAGACCTAAAAGTACATAAACTGTTCCACTGAAAAAATGCATTGTATATGATATTTTAGGCACTGTATTATATGATAATTATTCTTGGGATAGTAATGCATATTCACTGCCTTTAAGGAACACAAGGCCCAATGGGAAAAACAGACTAGAAAGTATAATAACATATGAAGCTTAAAAGAGGGTAAGTTTTCCAAGAACCTCAGGTTAGCAGATAACCAAATCTTGTTTGTTGGAATAGTCAGAAAGTATTCTAGTAGGAGGTGACTTGAACTTAGATTCTCTTGTGACTACTTACTGATACTTTTAAAAATACATGGTATATCATTAATATCATTATTCATAACAATACAGAAAGCCAGCCACCATTTCTGCAAAGAGGAAACTGAAAGAATAATATCTGACTCAGTTATGAAGTTCAAATAGTATATTGCCGTTATTTCAGGACCTTCTGTTTCAGAGAAGCTTTGATCTTAAGGACAAGACTGGGAAAACCTAACACAAGATTCAAGTATTTTCAACTATGAAGTGAGGAAATAACACGCCTGGAATTTAATTAGAGTTTGACACAGATTCTTACAATAATATGTCATCTTTTTTCTCAAAAAGGTATTTGAATTGCCAATAATGTAGTCCATTGATACTATTTTTGTGTTTGCATTTCGAAAGAGGATAATTGAAGATAATGCAAAGAAGTAAATTTCTAGTGCTAAGATTGAATATTAATCAATGAAGATAATAACTTTGACAATGAAAACTACTGTCACAAAATGTACTTTTTAGGTATATATGCCTTCATAGAATGGAGAGAGACCTAAAAAGTATGTTTTGTGTATATGCACACATATGTACATACATGTGTTCATGTGTACATATATACACACATACATACACATATAGACATAAACATATACACACACATATATACATATATACACACTTTTTAAATATGTATACCTATATATACACACTCAAAGTAGAATTTTGGTTGACATAGTACAGGAAATAATCTTAGTACTCATACCAATATTTGCATTCTGCTTTTTCTGAAAACAAGGAAGAATTCCACTTCCTACTCCCTTTATCTTCAACATAGATGTTTGACTTTATTTGGCCAAAGAAATGTGAAAATAAATGTGTCGTAAAACATGTAAAAGCTTGAATGTGATTCTCTATTATCTATTCTCCTACTACTTCAAATGAGGAATCTCATGATTCATGATTTATTTGTGAAAACAAAATATAGTAAATTTTCTTGAACCTGAATCCTTAAGTGAGGAAATGTAAATCAACCCTAATCCACCCATTTTGCACATGTAGTAGGAACAAGATATGAATGTGTAGTTTTAAGCCTCCCAAGTTTTGGATTTGATAGATTGTGTAGCACAAACTTACTTATTATGGCTAATTCACAGGGTTTTCTTCTCTCTTTTTGATTCCCTCCTTCCTGTTTTCCCTTTTTCATTATCAAATCAAGATGCCCATTATAAAAACTAAATGATAATGAGTTTCCAACAATTGTGACTGAGCGGCATGATCACAAACCCTCCCTTGAATCGATAATAATTATTGTTGTAGGTTTAAAATACAATTTGGAGGAAAGTATCATTCTTTTCATGTAAAATATACCTACTTAGTTCCACAATTATTGTCTTGCCTGCTCTCCTCAGGTAGGCTACAATTTGTGATTGTATCATGTGTGTTCTCACTAAACACAACATTTTAAGAAAGTTTTGACCTATTGGGGTTTATGGTAAGTTGAGTTTTGTTTCTTCCCCACAAAAGATACATCAGAACTCTAACCCTTTGTCACGTTAAGATGATGTCATTCGGCTAGATTCTAATCCAATGTGACTGATGTCCTTATAAATAGAGGAAATTTTGAACTAGACACATACAAAGGAAATACAATTTGAAAGCACAAGGAAAAATCCATATACAAGCAAAGAAACTCTTGAGGCCACTAGAAACTAGAGGAGCGGCACAGAGGAAATTCTTCCTCCTAGTCGTGAAAACAAAAACAAAAATGAAAACCCTGATGACACTCAATGTAAGACTTCTAGCCTCCAAAATTTTGTGACAGTAATTTTCTGTCATTCAAGCCATCTAGTTTGTCATGTTTTGATAAGGCAGCACTAGGAAACTAATACAAGTTCAGAGTGAAAATTCTCATTCATCTGCTCTCCATAATTTTCAATCTATCAAGTTTGCTGTAGATTTTATCTTATGTTGGTATTTATTATAAATTATTTTCCTAACTTAAAATATGTAATAAAAGAAGTTATAAAACATTGTCTTGGAATTCACTTTAAATCTTAGCAATTAATGTTATGTATAAATCATAATTTAACTTAAGCTAAATCATTTTATCTAAAAAGACTGTTAGTGTTTAAGAAATAATGCTATATCATAGAACTATAATAACAAAACTTTAAAAATAAACATTGAATATTGGTTATGAGTCAGCACAGATTTTTCATGAGTTATGTCACTGTATTACTTTACATAGGATACATTTTTAAAAGCTTGAATAATACAAATAACTTATTTTCAATGATACTGTATATATTTTCTATGCCTGATTAGCTGCTTGCATTATTTATGGCACTGAGTTTGTGATGGAAACATAGGTTAAGAGTCGTGAATCTTTATGCCTCACTTGACAAGCCAACTAATACATCACTAAGCCTCCCCATTCTTGTTAAACTTACCTGTAAACCAGTAGTGTCAGTCCTGAATTATTTTTGATATTGAATCTATTGATGAACTGCAAAGGTTAAAATTAAAGTGTGATTTGTGCTGTGATCATGAGCACCGTGTTAGAGCACTAACACTAAGTGATCTGTGCAAATTGTAACCATAAATATACTTCAGATTCTGCATTATAGCTCTGCTATGAAGCTCTGTGTTCTCGGTCCTTCTCCCTCAAGGAGATTCCTTAGGATAAGAGTGCTGATAGAAACAGTCTTTCAGATCCTTATGACTGTGAACAAAGCACCTGTTTTTTTCTTTTTTCTTTTTGCTTCTTGTTTTTGAAACATAATCCTTAGAAAGTATTTCCCACTTTGTAGTTTCAATCAACTGGAATTTTAAGTCTTTCAAGAGATAAATTTGAACCACAGGATTTGTGCTTTATTACTTGTAAGCAACTATGATAAGTAAGAAACACTCACAGGATTTCATGGTGGTTCAGAAGCATGTAAAGATCTCTTCTAGTTAAGGGACTTCATGAGTCATTGAAAGTCTCACTTTCCCACACCTCTAGGTTCTATTCGAAGGCTAGAATATCAATTTTCTCCAGTTTGTCTCATTTAAGCAGACAGGTTTCAATGATAGCAGATTATCAAGAGACATGTTGGCATAGATGAAATCAGATATGCAAAATAAGGCTAAACCCACTGGGTTGGGATGACAGAATAGCAGAGGTTGTATATTAAGTTGGAATTTATATTGGATTATCTTAAATGTAAATGAGTAAATACCATCAGTCCTGAAAATGCTAGCAGCAGGAATATCTAAAATTCCATTACTTCCTCCCTAATATTAGGTATGATTTAAGAACCCATGGGATTACATTAATCACTTCATCATCATATCTTACCAATGGATGAAAATAATTAGATTTTTGCTTCTATTTTTTTCTCTCTCTGCTTTATGATCTTAGTAAAAACAAAACAAATAATGAACATCAATTCTCATTGATTAAGTGCATAATTTATGCCTATTCATATATATTATTTGATCAAATATTTAGGTTTAAAAACAGTTATCTCTGGATTTATTCATTTTTTGCACATATAAAAATACATATGTACATGTCTTTTAATAGTTGTGAAGATTTTCTGAAAATGAATTGTTTAATTCACTTGGGAGACTTGGGATTTAAAGATACATAACACTAAAATTTCTTTCACAGCATGAAGAGTCATCAAGTAGTTTTAAAAATATTTCAACTACATAAATGTGCCAGTATATATGTTTTTGACAGATATTAAGCTTTGTGCAATGCACATAAACTATAAGGAGAAATAAGTAATAAGCTATTTTACTGAATAAACTATATAGCATTTCAATTACTAATGTTGTAATTTGTTGTCAAAGGAGAACTAAGAGGGAAAATATATCCTCAGGTTATGACATTTTTGTGGGCATATAGGATTTTTTTTCCCCGTACCTTGAATGGTGCAATGTATCCGATTTTTTTGTAGTAAACAATCAAATTTTCATCATCCAATAAATACAAAGGCTCAATTACTGACTATATAAAATTATTTATTATTTATTCAAAATTTATATTTTAGGAGTAAAAATATTGCTTGTTATGATGATATGTGCTAAAATTTTTCTCTACATGTTTTTCTAATCATAAATGGTTTCCTTGGTATTTTCTTATGGAAATAAAATTATATACAGCCTAATGAAGACAACCTTCATTATTGATTTCTCATAATATACCTAATGTAAAGTCCTCTTGGTAACATCGGCTCACTAAGCAGTGCCAATCAAATCAACACTGTGGTTTGTCATGACACATATTACTTTCTCCTTGACAAAATGAACATGTTTTCTGGAGAAGTCCCACACTGCCTACCTTCACTTTTCTCTCAAAATTACTCATCTTTGACACACATGTATTTATGCATGTACACACATAAACATAAGCTTTAGCATAAGAGTATAATGTTTTTTTAAAATGTGTAACGTTTAAGGTGTTAGATCTTTTAAAGAAAAAGTTCTATTTTTAAATTACAATATTTCAAGCAGCTATTCAGCTAGCATCAACATTTCCTAAATTTTAAATATCTCACTAGATGCAACATATGCAAGCATGAGAAGATAATGCCTCTTAGCTTTCGTTTAAGATAGTCCCTAGCTCATACAGAAAGCCTATTGACAACCACCAAATCCTGTATAAAATCATGGTAAAATATAAGGCTAGATTCTTTATGTTCTTCCAAAGGTTAGACTTATTAGGTACTCTTTGGAGGACAAAATTTACTACTGTTTTCTCCAGAGGTAAAGCTCACGTAATAGCTGATGAGGCAGAGGGAGTGGGGCTTACCAAATTTTTCTCTTGTCTGTTCTTTCAAGGCTTCCTTATAGTTTTGTTGGTTGCCATATGAGTAATTTTGTACAATTAACTTGAGCTACGAGTGATATGTGCCAAATTTAACCTGGATGCTTAAGAGCTTTTGTCAGTTTACTCTGCTGTTACTGTAGCTATAGGAGTTTCAGTGTAATCAATATATTGAGATGATACTGAGCCATATAATTGAAATGATCTGAAGACCTGAATCACTACCTAAAAGAAAACTATCTTCAAGACACTTCAGGACCTAGGTCAAACTATTAAAATCACGTGGTTTGCTTGTTATCGCAGTGTAGCCTATCTTATTCCAAAAAAATGCTGCCCTGATTACTTAACTGCAGGAAACGGAAGTGCAAAAAGAATTAACATAAGTGAAATAAAGACAAGTATTGTGATCATACCAAGTTATCTCATTTAAATGGTAGAACATCCAAACTATAGGAAATGCTGGGAAAGATAGGCCTAAGGGCCAACCAGAAGTAGGGATCTGGATACCTCAAAGGAACAGTATAATTTCTCATCTCTGCCTCTCTGTATGGTGGCATTATTCACTTAATTGCCAGCAGGCTTTCTCTACATGGGAATAAATATGGCTCTGGGAGCTCCAAAACCTTACACTTGAGGTGTCTGTCACTCAAATGTCCCTCATTTCTTAGTTAAAAAAAATGTGTTCAGAAGAAGGCACTTATTCGTGTATTGTTGGTTCAGTTGTACAGGTTGAGAAAAATAAATCTAAACCACTTAAAAGAAGTTCAATTTGGGATGCAAAACTAAACCTTAACAAGAAAATTATGGCAGCTATATAGACTAAGTTAGCTCCTTTCAAAATAGTATTTTTGAAGTTATAAGGTGAAACTTTACCGAGAAAAAAAAAAAAAAAAGTTATTTCCAAGAATGGGAAGAGGTGGCATTTTATAGATAGTCCTCTACAATAACTAATTTAAAAATCTAGAAAAATCCAGCACATCCAGTTTGTTTATTCTAGCAATACTTACGGAACTTCTACTACATGCCAGACACTATTGTAGGTACTCAGGAAAAAGTAGTACCCAAAACAGGTAAAATATCTGCCCTAATTGTGTTTATAATCTATATCCCTCCCTTTTATTTTCCTTTGAAATTATGTAGAAGAAAAGAACAATCTAGACATTGCCAGTTCTCACTGAGGCTGAATATGGTCGGTAGAAAGTTAATATTTAAATAAAACTATTAGGTAAAGTAAACCAAATGTACTCTATCAAACATCCGTGTTTATGAGCTTCAGAAAGAACTAGGCAAATAACTCAAGCGTTCAACAAGTGATAGCATGACAGTAAAGATTTAACATGTTTCTGAGTGCTAATTTGAGCTGTTGTATCAGTCAGAGTTCACTCAAGAAAACAAAGATACTGTAAGTAAGATTAAAGTAAGAGGATTATTATTAAAATTATACCTTACACAGTTGTGGGAAGAGTTGTTTAAGAAAGTTTACTAGGATCAAGGAAGGAGTTACCAACAATCTGGCTGAAGCACTGGTACAAGTAGACAGATAAGACTCTCAGGGAAATATGAGACACCCATTATTACCTCTTGCCCCAGCAGTGAGTTCACAAAGCAGAGCTGGTTGAAAGGCCTGTGGGAAGCTGTTATGTCTGTGTATGTACTGCTTCTCAGGATCTGCATCTAAGGATCTTGGAATATTTTTGGAAAACAGATTCAACAGTCAGAAAAGGAACCATTGGAAAGTCAGGAAACACAGTGATATTCCAGCTACTTTGTGGTTTTGTCACCACATCTGATTGTGATAACATTCCAAGACTGATGGCTATTACTTCATTCTTCTTTAAGTTTTCCTAAGGCCAAATATAACTCAGAACCATACAGAAAAACAGATTCTGGGAAACACAATTCTGGGATATATCTATGTTGATATAGCAAAATGTGGCACAGTAGAAAAATAGAGTAGTATTGATTTTCCCATAATAGCAATTAAAGGAAAATAACAAACTTTAAATAGAATATACTACATGAAAATACATCCAATCATTCCCTCCATTTTATTTGAAAAATACAGTTGTATTTTTATTTGAAAATGGATTATTAGACTGAACATCTAAAGCACATTGAATATTCACATTAAAAAAGTCAAAGGCTCGTTTTATACTTAATCTTGTCATCAAGGTTTAATTGCATAATAGATATTATATATGAATGCATTTTATGTTATGAACACTTTGGAATTATCAATTTACCTGAGATTTCACCCCTGACTGCTTATCCAGAAAACTATTCAAGCAGAGCTTTCCTCATTTTTATGCCAGAAATCCAAATCTCACTTGTTTAAATATAAAGGGATAATTTATTGAATTATAACATAAAAAATTCAAAGGGAAGTCTTCACATACAGACAGATCCAGGTAATTAACTATATCAAGATGTTGTTTTCCTTATCAGTGTTCCAATTTTCTCTGTGTTGGCTTCATTATTAGTCAGATTTTATTCATATAACAGAAAAAGAAATTGACCAAGAGCTGTTCCAATATTTCATTCTAACATGAACCACAAAAAAATGTCACTTTCTCCATTGCTAAGGCAAACTTCAAAGAGATGGTGCTCATTTGCTGAGCTTAGTAATATTCCATTCACCAAAATAATAACTGTAACTAAGGATTTGTGATGGTTAATTTCATGTGTCAACTTAGCTGACTTAAAAGGTATCCATTGTGGTTTCAATTTGCATTTCTCTAATGATTAAGGAAGTTGAACATTTTTTTACATGCTTTTGGCCACACATATGTCTTCTTTTGAAAAGTGTTCATAAACTTTGTTCACTTTTTAATGGAGTTGCTTGTTTTTTGCTATAAATTTAAGTTCCCTGGAGATTCTGGATATTAGGCCTTTGTCAGATGCACAATTTAAAAATATTTTCTCTCATTCTGTGGGTTGTCTATTTGCTCTTTTGATAGTTTCTTTTGCTCTTCAAAGCTCTTTAATGTAGTTAAATTTCAGTTGTCAATTTTTGTTTTTGTTGCAATTGCAAAACCACAATGAGATATACTTTTACAATGGTCAGAGTAATCATTATTAAAAAGTCAAAAACTAACAGATGCTGGTGAGGTGGCAGAGAAAATGAAATGCTTAGCTCCTGCTGGTGGGAGTGTAAATTCATTCACTCATATGGAAAGCCAGGTGAATATTCCTCAAAGAGCTTAAAACAGAATTACTATTAGAGCCAGAAATCCCATTATTGGGTATATATCCAAAGAAATAGAAATCATTTTAATATAAAGACATATGCAAGCACATATTCAGCACTGTTCACAACAGCAAAGGCATGGAATCAACCTAAATGCCATTCAACAGTAGACTGATAAAGAGAATGTAGTATGTATATAGCATAGAATACTGTGCAGCCATAAAAATAACAAGATCATGCCCTTTACAGGAACATGGATGGAGCTGGGGGAGCACTATCCTAAGCAAACTAATGCAGATACAGAAAACCGAATACCACATGTTCTCACTTATAAGTAGAAGCTAAAAACGAGAGCACATGGACAGTAACAACAAGAGAACAGCAAGGGAACAAATAATAACTCAGGGGGGAGATTGGGAAAGGGAGAGCATGAGAAAAAAAAATGCCTGTTGGGTACTATGCTTATTACCTTGGTAATAAAATAATCTATACATTAAACCCCCATGATGTGCAGTTTACCTACATAACAAACCTGCACATGTATCCCTAAGCCTAAAATAAAAGTTATCTGATAGTAAAACATTGTTTCTGAGTTTTTTCTGTCAGGGTAAAAGAGATTAGCAGTAGCCTGTATAAAGAAGATCCCATTGGTGGAAGCACCAATGGGAGCAGGCATCATCCAACCCCTCAAGAGCCTGGATAGAACAAAACAGTGGAAAAGGGGCAAATCCACTGTATCTTATTGAACTGTGATGTCTATTTCATTCAGCCAGTGGTCAGCATCCTTGGTCTTCAGGCTTTCAGACTCAGAATGAATTATACCACAGGCCTTCCTGGTCATGCAGCTTGCACACAGTACATTGTGGGGCTTCTTGGCTCCCATACTTGTGTCACCTAAATCTCAAATCCTATTTATCTATCTGTCTGTCTGTCTGTCTATCTATCTATCTATCTATCTATCTATCTATCTATCTATCCATTCATCTATCTATCCATCCACCCTAGCTTCTCTGGAGAACTCTGACACAGGATGAAACGCTAATTAGCCCAACTTAAATTATCTGCCCGTATCTGCACAGGTGGGTAAGATTCAGGAAATCAAGCATTTGTAATGGATTTCTCAAATAAAAAAAACATAATTGGGGAATTCATTGTAGAATGGTATTATGGGTTGAATTTTGTCCCTATAAAATTCATATTTGACATCTTAACACCTTGTATTGAAGAATATGATCTACTTGGGAATAAAGTCATTGAAGATATAATTAATGTTATGATGAGATCATTAGAGTGGGCACTAATCCAGTGTGACTGGTGTCCTTATGAACAAGAAACATTTGAACACAGAAACTTGCATATAGGGAGAATGCCACATGAATAAAAATGCAAAGATTGGGATGATACTTCTACAACGCCAGCTAAGGAATGTGGAAAGTTGCCATCAAATCACCAGAAACTGAACAAAGGTTATGGAACACATGAATTTTTGTAGCTCTAAAAACACCAACACTGCTAAAATCTTTATCTTGGACTTCTATTTTCCAGGACTGTGAGATGTTACATTTCTGTCACTTAAACCAACAAGTTTCTGGCAATTTATTATGGTGGCCCTAGAAAATAATACAGAAGGCAAAATCAAGATTTGTCTATTACAGCTGCTGTTCTAGATAAGTTATCTTGGACATATGCAGTTTTTACTATAACCTACAGGAAGTCAATTAAACATCTTTCTAGGCTTTGCTATGTTTATTTTTTAATGTTAAGATGTGAGATGTTGTAGGTTTGACTCTTATTATTTTCATGGTGGACTACACTTATTGATCCCTATTGACAGCAGGCTTTGTGTTTAATTGATGGTAACGTCCCTAGAATCTAATAGAGCTTTTTGCATGGCAAAATAGGTGTTAAATGAATGTTTATTTATTTTAAGAACCACTATTGCAGAATTTACAGTAAGAATTAACTATGAGTAGCATTGGTGGAACATGATAGGCAGTAGATGAATTAATACAGAAAGAAGCAAAGGACACAGAACTTTAATTCGATGATTGAATTCGTTTTCTATTGCTGCTGTAAAAGTACTACAAATTCCGTGCCTTTAAAATAACATCAATTAGTTTAAAATTTGGTAAGTCCGTTTAGCAGTCCAATGTAGGTTTCAACTGACTAAGTTCCAATTGTCAATACAGCTGCCTTTCTTTCTGGAGGAATGAGATTCACTTCCATGCTTTTCCAGCTGCTAGAGGTCATATATATTCCATGGTCCATGTGCCCCTTCCTTCATCTTCAAAACCAGCAACACTGCATCGCTAGTTATTCTTCCATAATAACTTCTCCCTCTGATTCTACTCTCTCTCTTCCACTTTTAATGGCTGTTGTGATAATATTTCACTTACCTAGATAATCCAGGATAATTTCCATATACTACCATTATTCAACCTACTACAAGAAGTTCATTGTCATTTCAATGGGAAAGGATGCAGGGTTGGAAGAAAGTAGAGATGAGTTTACTTAAGGTTTCCACTGGACTGATACACAGTTTTTCTCCTCTTTACTGATATAATGAATGCTTAATTGAGACAGGTGTTTTTATAGCAGGGTCCTAATTTCTTTTTCCCTTTGGGAGTTGATAGTAAAACAAAGATATATTATACCTTTTTTTGTATCTTTATTAAAATACAATGTTTTCTAAATTTGAAGGCTATCTTAAATTTTGAAGTTATTCCTTAGTTATGATACATTGTTTATTTTGAAAATATTTTTAATTCTGGTCACATTTTCTAAAGTGTTAAATTCTAAACCAGTACTACATTAATATAAAGCTTAATGGTAAATTATGTTCCAGTATACATATTTTTAGTGTTTCAAATACAAAAAATAAAAAAAAAATATTTGCCTAATTCAAAATAGCACTAAAGTATGTATAGTTAATTAGATGAGAGAAGGTAGAGAATAAACTATTGCTAACAGATATAGTAGGAAAGAAGAAAATAAACCTTTTACTTATTTTTTCTCTAGCATTTTTAGTAATTCGGAAAACCTGCAACCATAAAATATCCAATGGACAGTAAGACACAGTGTTATAGCTCTTTTGCCCTCAAAGATGAAATTATAATGAGAAATCACACTTTCAGGACTTTGCAGAATCATGGTGACCTGAAGTGTAGGACTATGTAATTCCTAAATCTTCTTGCTAAAACCTTTTTAAGAGTCTAATCCTCGAGAGGTGAATAGTCAGGGTTTTCTATAAATAAATGCTTTGCTATCAGTGAGCTCAAAACCAATCACAGACTCTAAGTGGTTAGAAGAGTTGAATTTTGTTCTAGGGTTATGATGAAGTTTATAAGCCATTGTTTACGATTTTGTCTATCCTTCATTCTTATTATGATATATATTAGATCTTAGTGTTAAAAGTTATTGTGTATACAGCAGACAAAAAGTGTCTAATGTCTAGAAGACATTTTCAGCTAATTTCACACTGTGGATAGAGATTTTCTTTAAATTCTGTATTCTGATTTCTGGGTCAAAAAGAGATCAATATACTCAGGTTATAAATAGAAAATGACCAGCTCAACCTTTTACTTACTCTCTGATCTAAAGCTTCAGAAAACATTTTGTAAATCATGTCCCTTCCCCACTTTTTCACACCTTATAATATCAACCTTTTATAACTCAACAGAGTATCTTTACTGGTGTTTATAGCCCCTTAATAATTAGGAAATCAGGATAGATTACTTTACCTTTATAAAACTTTCTGGGGCTTTTTAGAGTCATGTGGAAATATTACTTATTTTTAAGGCAGAAGCTGAATAACTGCCACGGCAATGACAGTGATGTAGATAATTCTGTTCTCTGAACTATGCCTAGGAATCTCTGTATAGATTTAGGACATAAAATTTTCATGGGTGACAGGGACAGAGGTCATAGAGAAGGAGAATTATGATTCAATTCAGTCTCCACTGATTCCCATCGGTATAAAACTTCAACCAAATAATTTAATCACAATAACTGCTTTTTTCTCGTTTTCACTGAATTCAAGTTGGCTAGTAGAGCTTTGACATATTAAATAGCTGCAATCCAAAGATGTTCAAGATTAACAGACATTTACATTTTCTGGATAGATCCGAGGAGGAAAGGAAAGATTTTACTATGTATTGGGGAAATACACATTATGATACACATATACTAATATTTTTCTTGCATCTGGAAGAAAAGAAAACTGACATATTTTGGTCTTTTACAATCTACTCACTTCCGTTTATTTTCAAAAAGTAAAATAACAGCTTCTTAAGCAAGGACTTAACGTTGTCCAAGAGTAGTCTCAAAATGTTTTTTACAATAAAAAACAAAAACAGTGAAGAAACACACACTATGTTATAAAGCGTCACTAAATATTGTGAGATGTTACATTTAATTCCAAAACATCTAATGCTGGTTTTGATGTCCCTTTCTGATTAAAATGGCTTGCCTAAGGGACTTGTTTTGTTGTTAGTGAATGTATGTTTTTTCCACAATTTTCTTTATAAAACACTATTAGGTACCTATTATGTTCTAGGCATTATGTTCACCATTTGAGGAACAAAGACAAAAAGACATGGTTGTATTATTTAGAAGCTTCACTTGTAATGAGGGAGGGATGTGTATGCAGAGCACTTCGATATAGTTGTATGAGTATTCTAAACATGTGAACACAGTGAATAAAAAATTAAAAGTAACTTATTTTGCTTGAGGCCCAGAGCGATAAAGTGGGGGTTTGGGCCTGGGAACAATTTTCAGTTGTAACTTGTTGGAGCATAGAAAGGGGAAGAAGATACCAGGCAAAAGGAAGAGTATATGTATCAGAGTCCAATCAGGACAGGAGACCACATCAATCTGAACAAGAGAAACATACAAAACTGTCAACTATTAACTATGACAAAAAGATGAAAAAGATAATCCAAAACTATAATGAAATAGCAAATGTAGAAAGCAGCTATTGCCTCTAGGGCTGAGAGAGAGTGGCCAAAGAAGAAACAAATTGAAAAAGCACTTTTCAACTTTTCTTGGTTCATTTTTATTTGTTGTCTTCTATCTAGTAGGTTGAACCAGAAAATAAAGACCCTACCAGAGGAACAGAAGCTTCTTTAATGATTAAACTTACCAAACTTGAAGATCTTGAAACAAAAGACTGTAGTATCTAAAGATTTTTAAAAGTACCCAAGTAGAATAATTAGCAAATCATTACTGAAAGATAACTCACTGACATTTTCTGACATTTAATTATGTTTAAGATCTGAAATAATGGGATGTAGTATATTGACAATGAAAAAATAGATTTCAAAAGGTTGCATGCTTCAGTGTAATTTATTTTAGTGTCTGAAAAATTGGTTTTATCAAAAAATAGTTTGTCTTTTAAAACAGCCAGTGCTAGCAATTCAAATGAAAATAAAATCCACTTGGTTTACTTACATGTGAAACATATTGAGTCGATCTGCATTAGAAGTGGAAAGACTTTCAAATCTGCCTTAAACGTGTTGCACTCTTGATACCATTTTCTGTACTGGCTTATCGGAAAATATATTACATAGTTTGGGATTGTGGTTAACTGAAACAGGAAAAATGAAAAAAACAAAAAATTGTGCTTCCATCACGGTCTTGAGTTTCCAAACAGTTTCTGACTCATTTCATTGGCACAGCTGCTGCAGCATAGCACTGCAACTTTCCATGGCCACATGCAGAATAATTTTCAAAGACCACCCAAGCCAGAGGAAACCAGGGCTGCTTATTATAGCTCATATGTTGAATGATTAAAAAGCCATATCAAAGCAAAACATTTCTATTAAAGATCTGCTTTTCTTTCCTGCCTTAAGGATTTTTATATCTCATTATCATTATTTTTAATTGACTCATAATAATTATGTACAATTTATGAGGTACAGTATAATATTTTGATACATGTATACACTATAATAATGAAATCCAGGTGATTAGCATATTCATCACCTCAAACATTTATAATTTATTCTGTTGGGAACACTCAAAATCCTCTCTTCTGGGTATTTGAAAATATACAATAAATTGTTACTTATTGTCACCCTACAGTGCTGTAGAACACTAGGATCTATTCCTTCTATCATGTTGAATTCATTTACCAACCTCTTCCTATCCTCCTTCAAATAGCCCTCCAACCTGGAATATCACTTTACTATGAAAAATAATGAAATCTTATCATTATCAGCAACATAGATGAGCCTGGAGGACATAATCTGAAATGTAACATTTTAAAAGAATTTATATTTAAGACTATTTCCCCAACTGATAAGCCACAAAGTGTCTAAAATATCATAGGGATTCATTGTTTTTTTGGCCTATGGCTTTTCATTTCATGATTATCTATTTAAGCAAAAATATCCTAGAGCAAAGGTGTAATAATATTAAGAAAACAGCAACTTAGTATAATTTTTTTTGGAAGGAGGATTAGTAGACAATCACTTCTAAAGATCCAGAGATAGAACACAGAGCAGATAAACACTGATAATGTCAAAAGAGAGCTAAGTAAGCTGGGGAGCTGACTGTAGTGAAGAATACCTGGGCCAGGTCCTCAGGTATGCACTTTTCACAAAGTATGTTTTAGTTTGGATTCTGACCAAAGCAGACCCTAAGACACAGAGTTAAGTAAAAATAGGTAATATAACTAAAACAGTGGGCAATTAAGGAAAGGAAAGAAGAAAATACAATAAGGGGTGCATTAACAAGCATGCCACTGGTGTGAGAAATTAAGGTTCACTTTACTGGAAATTCTCTAGGGAACTATATAAGCCATGACTTAATATTTTCACCCTAATAGACAGAAAATGTGAACTATCTATCCAATCAAACACTTATTTTCCAGAATACCTTCCCCAAGAAATAGTCTTAAATATAAATTCTTTTAAAATGTCTCTAAATAATCACAGGTAGGTAATGAACTATCCTAATTAATTTTATCTACATCAGTATGTCTTAAAATAGATGAGTCATTAATAGCATAATGACATGGTGCCAACAATTCCAAATAAGTTTTATGTGATTCTCACATTGTATTTTCTTAAAGCATTTTGCACTAAAACGAAAGAGAATGAATTTTTGAATTCGCTTTATTCTTAGCAGACATGTATTTTACATGGTGCAACTTCACTTTCATAATTGGAATAAATCAAACTTCATGGTAATGAAAAGATATCTTGAACTTGACATAATCCTCCATGAATCATTTCAATTTATTATGGGTCCTTCAGACAAACGTAATTATCATTTATTATGTAAAAATTATCAAAAAAGGTTTGAGATTTCAGTTTCCTTTTGCATGGATTGGCTAAGTAGTTAATTATAAGAAATATTCGGATAGATTTCCTCCAAAAAACTATGAAAATAAATAAAATGGCGTTTAAAAAATATTATTACAGTCTTATAGTGCATAGTTCTTTAGATCCATTAGTCTATAAGCATCAGCAGTTGGCACTCCTGGTACTTTGGACTAGATAATTATTTGTTGTGAAAGGTTGTGCTGTGCATTGTAGGATGTTTGGTAGCATCCTTAGTCTCTACCTACTGGATGCCAGTAGCACCTCCTCACCAGCAATTACAATCAAAAACATCTCCAAACATTTACAAAATATTCCTGAGGGACAAAATTATTTAAGATTGAGAACCACTGATGTGTGTGTATATGTATGTATGCATGTATGTATATATGAACATATATATGCATATATATTCATCTGCAAGTGGTTAGCATAGATCCCTGAACATGTTTACTACATGCTTAAGGAGGAAGAGAAGAAAAGATTTACTGAAATTTACTATGATACGTGTTTCTGTTTTTACACTTAAATATTCAAATTCAATAATTGACAAGCGTGTAATCCAGGCAATCTCTCAACCAAATAAAAACAGGCAGCAATGACTATATACAAAGCCAGAGCTACTTGATCATGAACATTTTTTTTACTTAAGATTTACAGCTATTTGCTGTCCTGACATCAATCTTTTATTGTATCCCAGTCTAGTTGGTCAAATGAAGTTACTGCCCATCCTGGACCTGGGATCTGTATCATCTATCAGAACCCTGAGTGCTCGAGGTTCTCTTTTGTTTTCTAAATCTCACATCTTTTAAGGAAACAATTATATCTCTATGTTTTGCTAGTTCCCTCACACTTTGCCGCCATTGCCAGCTATTAAAATATAAATTCCAGTGCAACTTTCTGCTCTGAGTTGATTCTTTAGTTAAAAATAATTCATTACATGATGTTATCAACTCATGGTAACTAAGTTACATGACGAAGATCGGTGAAGGCAATTTTTTTTTTCAAACCATTTAAATGGTTTAAAATACTGTTAGTATCAGTCTAAACAGTAGGTATATGAAGAAAATAGCAGGAACTAAATTCCTTTAGTGACTCAAAAATTCCTTATTCTTTCCCCAATACAGTCACGGGAAGTCAAGTATCCTCTCTCCGGGCATGACGCATCCGGTGGAGAATGCAATAAAAAGGATTTGTTGAAGACTTCAGCTTGTCAGCTACTGCACTTCCAACTTGTCATTGTTCAAGTAAAAAGTCAAAGACAAGTCTCAATATATCACCTCAATAAGATAGATGAACACTGCAATAATGCAAAGTATGAGAAGATGTTTAAAGCTACTTATGGAGTGTTTCTTCTGTTCCTATCACTAGAAGCAGGGCTCATTGGAAACAGGATTTTTGTTTGCTTTTACAACACTTTTTTATAAATTTCTTTTACCTACTTATTAGATGTGTAGATCTATTGCTCACTGTATTATCTTTCCTAGTTACATGGAGTTTAATCATAATCATCTTAGCAAAATAAGTTACGGAGGTGGCAGGTGCTGTCCAGTACAAGAGTTTTGATTCTGCTCCTTTAGCAGAGTACATGATGTCATTAATTAGAGATACTCATCTTCTGTTAGATACCAAGAGAAGGTAATCCAAAACAAATGTCGGAAATCCCTACCCATGCCATAGCTCCAATTCCAGCTTTTGTTTTTTTTCCATTAAATCAACTGAAGTGTACAGTAGTAACAATTTAGAACAGAAGGAACATTGCTTTCAATCTTAGAAGGCTCTCTAACTTTGCAGACAAAGACACTACCTAAATTAAATATGAAATAAAACGCATAGCCCTGCATGCATTTTCCATAGATAAAATAATGAATGAGAGTTAGAACTTGGTGCTAACAGTATTTCTGTTTAGCTACAACATGGATTAAATTTGTTTTTGTGGTACTATTTTTAAACCAACAACCTCGTATCTCATTGTTTCATATTTTATTATGGTAAATTAGCTTTATTAACTATATTCTAAGTTTGAAATAACTGGCGGAATACAAAAAACACTTAGAGCACAATCTTCTTGAAACGACAGTACGTAGCTCCTTTTTCTCTCTTTCTGTATCTTTCACTACACATTTTATTAATTATAAATATGTATATACAAGCAGCATGTAATATTAAATCAGATAAATATTGGCATCAGATTAGAGATTCTATAGTGTTGAAACTATGTAAAATATATTTTATGGCAGGTAGTTAACAATATTATTAATACACTTTGATGATAAAAAGGGGAAAAAAGTTTTGCACAATATCATTTAAGCAACTGGTACCACATTGTTAAAAATGTGCTCAGAATACTTAATAAGAGTATATGCGTTATATGAAATGTGAAATACTGTGATAAGACCATGCTATATGTGATGGATAATTTTATGTGTCAACCTGACTGGGTCAAAGTTTTTAGCCAAAATATTTGGTGAAATAGTATTTCTGGATATGTCTGTGAGAGTGATTTTGGATGAAATTAACATTTGAATCAGTAGATTAAGTAAAGCATATTGACCTTCCCAGTGTAGGTGGGCCTCATACAATCAGTGGAAGACCTGAATAGAATAAAGAAAGAATTATTTTTCCCTTCCTGACCATCTTCAATCTTGGATATTGATCTTCTTTTGTCTTCAGTCTCAAACTTGGACTAGAAACTTAAACCATCACCTCCTGTGGTTCGCAGACCTTTGGACTTGTACTAGAACTATACCATATACTCTCCTGGGTCTGCAGCTTGTCTGCTCTGTCTCCACAATCACATAAGCCAGTTCCTTCTAGGAAATCATATATGCGTAATTTATACACATACACACACACATACCTCATTAGATATAATACAACACATATATTTTCATATGAATATAAATGTGTATATTTAAATATAATACTGTATATAATAGTATAATTGTGTCTGTTTCTAGAGAACCCAGAATAATACACCATTTAACTTGAATTTTATATTGCTTTTTGGACAATTTCTAAAAAACAAATTTAAAAGTGTTTCATATTTTTACTAGCAGTTTTACTGATTTGCAGTTTATCATTCTATGTAAAATTCAATATTAACTCAATTATTTTTAGTCATTACCTAGAGATCAATTTCAAAAGGCCTCTCTTCTCCTCTATTAAATAAAAGCGATGCTAATGATATTCTGCCATTTTCAAATTAACTGATTTATCACATCATTACACAGCCATCCTGCATCTGCACTTTGTTTGTGGAATGGTATAGCTTGACAATAACAAATCACTATGTCCTCTGTTGTTGAGAATGTTAGAAGAAAGACAATTCACACACGTAAAACAAAATGGTGCTGGAATGTTAAGATGCATTTGACTTCTGCATTAGCTATTCATCAGTCACACTTGTAATCATTTAGAACTTTTTCATCTCCAAGATTTCAAAATCTGTCTTCTCACTCGTTCCTCCTGAATCTATTCTGCTTTGATTCTGTGATAGTGAAACTGGAGAGTTCCCTGGCAGGATGTGCTATAGGGGTGTGGCTCACTCCTTTGGTCACCTCACTGCCCTGAGGCTCAAGCCTCTAGGGGGAGCATGTAGAGGGGCAGGTGCAGAGGCCCTAGAGAGTGCTTTGGGGCTCCAGCTCCACAGCAGCATCTACAGGTGGGTTTCTATGACTCTTGAAGCCCAAGCACGCATGTGTTACAGTGTGCTCTTTCAGCTTTGCTGTCTGTAGATGGCTTGTGTTAATTAGCTCAATAGACCTTCTGCCTTATCACAAGGGCAGGGGGACCGGTGTGACAGCCTGAGTTCTTGCCCAGTGTACTGGAATAATCGGATCACACTTGGGTTGGAAGGATGAGTGCAAGGTTTTATTTGAGTGGTGGAGGTTGCTCTCAGCTAGATGGAGATGGATGGGGAGCTAGAAACAGAAGATGGAGTAGGAAAGTGGTCTTCCTCTGGAATCCAGAGGCCCACTGCTCAGACTCTTCTCCGCCCCTGGCTGAACACCCTTCTGTGTCCAGACATCCTTTCTCTTCTGTCTTTCTCTGCATTGCCACCCTGACCCTCTGTTCCTCTGGATGTTCAGCTGCTTGTGTCTGTGCCCACTAAGGTCTCGGGTTAATATGGGCACAGGATAGGGGGTGTAGCAGGAAAAAGGCAATTCTTTGGACCTGCGAACAAAAATTCCTGACCTCATTTGGGGGCCAGGGGTCTTCAGGCTTGAGGGTGGAGTCTTTGCCAGGGAACCACCGTCTTCTACCCAGAATTTCCCTGTCTTCTGTCAGTATCAATAGGTAGGCCTCAGAAATCAGTTCACCTATATAATATACTTGGTTCTGATTGGTAGTGACCTCTGACTTTATATAAACAGATTTTTATGTTCACAACCTATAAGTTGATCCTGTTGATTTACTCAAAATGCCGATGGTCAGAATAACTAGAACTCCTAAAAAAGTTACGAAACTCTGGCAAACTCCTCATTTTCTGATGCAAATTGTGGGTTTGTAGCAAAAATTTTTAAAAAATCAAATAATTGTCTTTTGTAGGTTCAGATAAATACTTATTTTGCTTCTGTTTAATTTTCAGGTGCTGATATATACAAAATTCCCAGGGAAAATAAATATCAAAGTGTGATATTTTCTTCAAATGACTGCAATTACAGAAAGTATATGATTGCTTTTGGTTTCTGACAGTCAATATTCCATTAACTGAATCAAACTTGGATTTGGTAAGACTTTTTAAATGATACATTATTATCTCTATTTTTAACAATTAAATAAAGGAATACTCTGAAAATGTATATTGAAAAAAATCATTAAAGCACTCAATTATTTTATTATGGTAAATTAGCTTCATTAATTTGAAAATAGAGTTTAATATAGTTAGCATCCTTTTCTAAATGACTTGCTCAATCTACTTGGAATAATTTTCAACTGATTGTAAGAAACCAGTTGGGAATTGTTGAGCTGATGTTATAAAAATTGCACTTTTAAGAATTCACCAGTGTTAACTATTATTACTTAAAACATCAGTTTCAGGGTATTGCTTTAATTACTAGGTATAGAATATTATAATAAAATCACTTTCTTTTTATTTTATGAATTTTTCTTATTATCTTCTAGGCATCTCCCTTAGTATTTAAACATTGCCTGAAAATATGCACAGTAATTTATAAAACTGTTGTTATGGGAACAAAAGTAGCTGATGTAAATTATTCATAGAATGTCTTTGAGTATAAAAAATCAGGTAGTTCTCAACCACATTTGTTAAAATGTATCATAGTTTCCATTTCTGTCACTTATTTGCTCTTGTTAAAAAGTAATCCTAATGAAAGACATGTTTCTATAGCAACTTTAGTAATACATACATACACGTATACACATATAAATATACATATTATAACTAAACAACAGATGTAGATTTATTGACAGATTATTATATGATTGTGGACTGACAGATAAAACATGTATGCTCCAGTGTTCAATAACTTTGAAATTTGTCCATTCAGCTTATATAATCACAACACTCATTATCTAATGTAACAGAGACCATTATTAAAATATCATTGGTGGAGACATTGCTGTTGCTGTTCACGAGCCTGTGGTGTGGCTCTGCAGGACTGGGACCTTAAAGATAGCCACAATGGGAGAAAATGATGATAATGGAAAAAAAAAAAAAGAGGCTGCCCTTAAGGCCAAAATCTGTCATCAAACTTAGCATTATTTTGGAGATTCAGTATTCCATGGGACACATTCTTAAAGAAACAGATCAAGCTGGATGAAGGCTGGGTACCTTTGGAGATGAGATAGTTCAACAGGTTGAATCATCTAACAATGGTGTTTAATGTAATTGTAGAAGCATTGAGCAAATCCAAGGCAGAACTTATGGAAATCAGTGAAGATAAAACTAAAATCAGAAGGTCTCAAAGCAAGCCCTTCGGTGAAGTGACTGATAAGTATAAAAATGATGTAAAAACAACAACAACAAAAACAGATCTGTTTGTATTAAAGGCTTCCCAACTGATGCAACTCTTGATGACATAAAAGAATGGTTAGAAGACAAAGGTTAAGCACTAAATATTCAGATGGGAAGAACATTGCATAACTTACTTAAGAGATTGAGTTTTGCCATGTTTGATAGCATTGAATCTGCTAAAAAGTTTGTAGATACCTCTGGACAGAAGCACAAAAACACAGACTTGCTAATACTTTTCAAGGAAGATTACTCTGAAAAAAAAAGAAGAAGAAGAAAGAAAACAAATAAACTGTAAGCTAAACTAAGAGCTAAATGAGGAAGACGCTGAAATGAAATCTCTAGAAGACAAGATTGGATGCTTGCTGAAATTTTCAGGTGACTTAGATGATCAGACCTATAGAGAAGATTTACACATCCTTTTCTCAAATCATGGTGAAATAAAATGGATACACTTTGTCAGAGGAGTAAAAGAGGGGATAATTCTATTTAAAGAAAAAGCCAAGGAAACATTGGGTAAAGCCAAAGATGCAAATAATGGTAACCTACGAATAAGGAACAAAGAAGTGAGATGAAAAGTACTAGAAGGAGAGCTGAAAAAAGAAGCATTGAAAAAAAGTATAGAAGACCAACAAGAATCCCTAAACAAATGGAGGTCAAAGGGTCGCAGATTTAAAGGTAAAGGAAAGCGTAATAAAGCTTCACAGCCTGGGTCTACTAAAAGAAAATTACACTTTCTGAGCAAGTAAAGGAAATTTGCTAGTGGCAATGAAAATGGTGCAACGGGACCTGTGAAAAGAGCAAGGTAAGAAACAGACAAAGAGACAGAAAAGAGAAAATGGTGATGGAGACTAGTAGTTTAGTAAACCAAATTTTTATTTGTTTCAAATAGGTTTTAAACAGCTTTTCTTTTGAAGACCTTTTAAAAAGAAAACCAAATTGGGTCCACTTCAATGTCCACCTGTGAGAAAGGAAAATATTTTTTGCCATTTAACTTGTCTTTTTTTTCTGTTATCCAGATTAGAAATATTTTTTGAATGTGTAGTTCAGTTTGTGTTATTTCAGGTGATTCAAATATCAAAAGGAAGATTCTCCCTAAATTGTCTTCATAATATGAAAATGTATTAGTAAAAACTAATATAATATATACTATATGAAACTAATAAAATATATACTATATGAAAGGAGCAAAAAAACCTCATTTGTTGTTAAGGAACTACATAAATCAAATTTTGCAAACATTAACAAAATTAATATTATCTTTATTGAAAAATAAGGCTTGTGAAAGCAAATTCTAATGCAACCTTAAAATGCATGACTGCTGACCTGTTTCCAAGAATATGCTCTTCTCAATATTTCTTGAAATATCTCTGTGTTGATAATGCTACATAATGTTAGTCTGAAATAAGTTACAATCTCCATAATGACACTGAGACTCACAGCACAAGCAGATCAGAGAAATTATTCCAACCAAAATAGTCTCACATATTTTTTAGTTTTCTTTCTTTAAATCTTACCCCATACTATTTAAATTTATCTTGTTCATTCTCTTCTGTCCCATTCTCCATAAAAATACATTAATGTATTCATTCTTTACCCTTGAACAAGAATTTGACTGCATACTCTCCAAGCTGACATCACGCCTCTTCCACATCATGCCTCTTCCTCCATGACAGAAGGATTTATAAGATTGGGTTATTTGTTATATTTGTTACTCTATTCTATTTGTTATTCTATTTGATATTCATCAATTATCTCAAGCAGAATAAGTGTAGTCAAAAATCTCAATCACACTGTTAGTTATTAAATTGCTTTTTAATCTTACGGATATGGGAAATAGAACATTTGCCTAATATAGGACTATTAATTAAAGAATGCTGATGTAAATTGGTTGTCAGTAACATGTATGCATGTTACTTGAAACAGAATCCTTACAACCTCCACCATCACTTTATTTAATTTTATAAGCTAAGATACTGAAATAATAAAAAGGAGGACGAGGAAGTAAAAGCCAGCACCATGTAACAAAAGAGCAAATTTCCTAACACAGTTCTAAGAATTTTGAGGATATAGACATGTATCCTCATTGGGCTTCATCACTTATGTTTGGTATAGACAGTGATAAACAAGATATAAAAATATGTGTCAGAGGTGTTAATACTTCATTATATGTTGCTAAATATGTTTTGCTTCATGTATATGTTCTTTTAATATGTATTCAAAATTGGCCCTCTTGAGATATTTATTTCTTAATTAATCAAGACAAACATCACATTTCCCTTCCTAGCTATTTCTATGTATGAAAAATAAATGTCATGCTTCACCAAAATGAACAACTTCCCAAAGTGCATTTACCTCTATTAATTCTAAAATATGCCAATAGACGCACCATAGAAAACTGTAAAATTAATGTCTGAGGTTGATTTAAACAAAGTTAAGTTTTCTTTAATTCTGGACTTTTAAGAAAGCAAGTTTTATATGGTAGGATGCATTTTGAATTTAAGTAGGAAGGCATTATGTACAGCTTCTCCAACATTATTTGTCCAAGAAAATCCCTCACATTTGAAGTTTTCTGACTTTACTTTGAAAAATATTTCTCTACTTCTTTTTTATCTTTAATATGCCTCCTTTGAACTTTTGTATGAGAATATGAAGTGTCATATAATGAATGATTAATCTATTTAACATATTTTTTATTTTGTACATACTACTGGTCATGCACACTGCAAGTTTCTAGAAATACAGACACGCATGAAAGTGTTCCTGCTGCTGAGAGCTTATATTCCAGCTGAGGAGAAAGACAGGAAGTCAGGTAAATACACAATTATACACAGTGGTATGTGTTGCACTACAGCTTGAAAGTGGGATCCCAGAAAACCTGGGAAAGTGTTTCACCTGACAGGTATGTGCCGGTCAACAAAGGCTTCTCTGAGTGGTGACATGAAGATGAACTTAAAATGATAGGTAAGGATTACCTATGGGATGTGGAAGAGGTGATGGCAAAGAGGATAAAACAATTCCTAGGCCAAAAGAGTAGCAATGACTGAGCCCAGAAGTGAGCTAGTCTGCCCTAGAGAGTAAATCTCATATGCAGTAGCTCAGAAAAGCAGGACATTCTTAGTCTACAAGGTGAAGATACTGAGATGAGAGATACAAGCCAGGGCCTGATCTCCAAGATACTGAGATGAGAGATATAAGCCAGGGCCTGATCTCCAAGAGCCCAGAGCACAAAACTAGACCAGTAGAATGGATCAGAGGGCTGTTGAGAACCAGTGAAGGTGCTTAAAGAGAGAATAACAAGATGATATGTACGTTTTAGGATAGTCGCTCTAGAAATCTGGAAAACGGATTGTAAGATCATGGCTAAAAAAAAGTGAGGTAGGTTTGATGTGTCAGGGATTCAAGTAAGAGATAAGGGGACATCCCAATGAAGTCAGAGACAGTCTTTATACTAGTTAGATATATGCTGTTAAATGTATAACATAGCTAGGATATAAAAATTTGTAGGTAAAATATGTGTTATTTTTTCACATATAGGAATCATTTGTAATATCCATTTATAAAAGAAAGTGTTTTACTCTTTTGACATGTTTTTATGTCATTTGGTTAATTTTAGTTTTGAAAACCTTATTCATAAAAATGAAAGGAAGCATGCAAAATAGAAATGCAATAGGGCGGGGCGCGGTGGCTCGCGCGTGTAATCCCAGCACTTTGGGAGGCTGAGACGGGAAGATCACAAGGTCTGGAGATCGAGACCATTCTGCCTAACATGGTGAAACCCCATCTCTATTAAAAATAGAAAAAAATTAGCCAGACATGGTGGAGGGTGCCTGTAGTCCCAGCTACTCGGGAGGCTAAGGCAGGAAAATGGTGTGAACCCAGGAGGCGGAGCTTGCAGTGAGTCGAGATAGTGCCACTGCACTCCAGCCTGGGAAATAGAGCGAGTCTCCATCTCAAAAAAAAAAAAAAAGAAAAGAAAAGAAAAGAAAAGAAAAGCAACGCAATATGTAATATTATACAATGCCATGATTCTATAACTGGAATATGAAATTGAAATATTGCCTTACACTAATCAAAATTAACATTGTAAAAGCATATTCCTTCCATGGCAGGCTTTTAAATACTTCCTTTTATGGTAATACTATTAAGTATTCCCTTGTAAAGTAAATTGGAATATTTTTAAGTCTACAATAGATTGCATTTTACAAATTTGCTGTTTTGTTCCTTCCATTTTACACTCTAAAATACAAAATGGGCTTCCAAAACCCTTTTTTAAAAAAATAGTAGAATTTAATTATATGGAAATTACACCCCCTCACACACACGCACATATACTGTCAATAGAATTCTACTGAATAATTTATTCAACTGACCCTCTATTGATACATAGTTTATTTCTAATCTTTGCTTTTAAGGACAACGGTGCAAAATGCTGCATTGCCCCACAAGCATTTGCGTATATATAAGATTATATATATAGGAAGTATATGGATGGCTAAATCTAATAATATGTTTTTTAATTTTAATTTTGATAGATACTACCAAAATGCCCTTCAATTGCACCTATTTATTCTACCATCTACACAAGCTGAGAATGCCTGCTCTCCAACAACCTCACCAATATGTAGTATTACCAAATATTTTCATCTTTTTAATATGACAGGTGAAACATATTGTTTTGACATTCATTGTTGGATTATGGAAGAGGTTGAACAACTTTTTCAGGACCATTATAATACCCAGGCTGAGAAGATGACGTAGAGCTAAAACGCAGTCTACATTTTCCCAAGCTGTGCGTGGTGATGGGAGCTTTAGCTACTGGCAAAGAAAGGCTTTGTTCTAATTCACAGCAGGGTATCACAATAGTTAGTGGGGGCGCTAATTTGCTTACATATTATTGACTGATATATATGAAATTATTCAAATCTGTTTTATTAGTCTGCTTTTCTAATGTTAAGCATATTTATCTTTTGTCATGTGAGCTGAAAATAAATTTCATAATTTTTTGTTTGCTTGTTTTATTTAAAATTATGGTACTACTTCCATCATATAAAAGTTTTAAATTTTCATGTATAAAAAAGTGTCACCTTTTCCTTTTTGACTACTGTTATGCTTATAAAGATATTCCCCTCTCTAGCATTAGGAAATATTTACCCATATTTCTGTTTCTATTTTCACAGTTACATTTGTATGCTAAAAATTTGATCCATCTGGAATACATTTTGATGTAGGAGCAAGCTAGAAATGAGTTTTATTTTATTTCCAAATATCTAGTCATTTTCTCCCCCATTTAAGTGTCATTTTAGCATTATCTCTAATATATATTGACATCTATTTCTGGATTATTTTTTCTATTCTTGTTATTTGTCCAACTGTAGTAAATTGTTTTATAATTCTACATTTATAATAGGATTTAAAGTATAGGAGAATGAATTCTATGTTTTTTTTTTTCAGAATTGATTGTCTGATATTAAATGTTTACTGTTACAGACAACCTTTTGTGTTAAATTAAAAAAAAATCTAGCTGTCATTTTAACTGGTCTAATATTACTTTGGAGATTAAAAATAATTTCCATGTGAATGGAAATACTGAAAAACTAATAGGCAGAGGAGATTATTTTTTGTAAATACATTATAAAAAACTGGAGCCAAGAATTCCAAAATACAGATTCAGCTTACAGAAGAGTTTGAGCAAAATGAGATAATGCTTTAGTCCTACAACTTAATGCATTACAGGAGCTTTGCTTTTATGAATCCTGGTCTTGTTTAATAACCAGTTTCAGTTGCCCT
>NW_012101242.1:89430-93127 GCF_000951045.1 Mandrillus leucophaeus
GACATTCATTGTTGGATTATGGAAGAGGTTGAACAACTTTTTCAGGACCATTATAATACCCAGGCTGAGAAGATGACGTAGAGCTAAAACGCAGTCTACATTTTCCCAAGCTGTGCGTGGTGATGGGAGCTTTAGCTACTGGCAAAGAAAGGCTTTGTTCTAATTCACAGCAGGGTATCACAATAGTTAGTGGGGGCGCTAATTTGCTTACATATTATTGACTGATATATATGAAATTATTCAAATCTGTTTTATTAGTCTGCTTTTCTAATGTTAAGCATATTTATCTTTTGTCATGTGAGCTGAAAATAAATTTCATAATTTTTTGTTTGCTTGTTTTATTTAAAATTATGGTACTACTTCCATCATATAAAAGTTTTAAATTTTCATGTATAAAAAAGTGTCACCTTTTCCTTTTTGACTACTGTTATGCTTATAAAGATATTCCCCTCTCTAACATTAGGAAATATTTACCCATATTTCTGTTTCTATTTTCACAGTTACATTTGTATGCTAAAAATTTGATCCATCTGGAATACATTTTGATGTAGGAGCAAGCTAGAAATGAGTTTTATTTTATTTCCAAATAACTAGTCATTTTCTCCCTCATTTAAGTGTCATTTTAGCATTATCTCTAATATATATTGACATCTATTTCTGGATTACTTTTTCTATTCTTGTTATTTGTCCAACTGTAGTAAATTGTTTTATAATTCTACATTTATAATAGGATTTAAAGTATAGGAGAATGAATTCTATGTTTTTTTTTCAGAATTGATTGTCTGATATTAAATGTTTACTGTTACAGACAACCTTTTGTGTTAAATTAAAAAAAAATCTAGCTGTCATTTTAACTGGTCTAATATTACTTTGGAGATTAAAAATGATTTCCATGTGAATGGAAATACTGAAAAACTAATAGGCAGAGGAGATTATTTTTTGTAAATACATTATAAAAAACTGGAGCCAAGAATTCCAAAATACAGATTCAGCTTACAGAAGAGTTTGAGCAAAATGAGATAATGCTTTAGTCCTACAACTTAATGCATTACAGGAGCTTTGCTTTTATGAATCCTGGTCTTGTTTAATAACCAGTTTCAGTTGCCCTAATTGCACTTATCCTTAAAGGTCCTGCATGATCTCCCTGATGCTGTTTAACAAATGTAGTGTGCTGGTGACATTTGACTGGGCTACTGAAGTCAGACTTCCTTTTATCCAAAAGGGTTGAACCATCTGTAGCAGATTTATTTTACAAAGCCATATCCTACAGACATGTCACTAAGTGTCTATGTCATCGTCATACTCTGATATTTTGATGCCTAGATTTTATCTCATCCTGCAGATTATCTGAAATCCTATCCCCAATATTTTCCTGGAAATGTCAACTATCTGCTGCTAAGCTGAGCCTTAAAATTAGAAATTTAACATAGTCTAGATGCTGAACAAGATAAAAAAAAATAAATGCAAGACATAACTCTCATAAGCAATTAAAAAATTATACTAAGGCACTTTTTATTTTCACGAAATACCAACTTCTGACACCTCTATTATACCCATGCTACAACTCAGCTATAGCTACTGAAACAATTTATATCACTGATATTAAATCACACTCCTTGTATTAGTATTAGTATATTTTTAGTATTAGTGTTAGTACAGTTAACAAGTAAGTTAAAAACTAAGAAACAGAAATTTATCTTGGCTGGGTACAGTAGCCTATGCCTGTAATTCCAGTATTTTGAGAGGCTGAGGTGTATGGACCACATCACTTGAGGTCAGGAGTTCGAGACCAGCCTGACCAACATCGTGAAACCTCGTCTCTACTAAAAATACAAAAGTAGCCGGGCGTGGTGGCACATGCCTGTAATTGCAGCTACTGGAGAGGCTGAGGCAAGAGAATTGCTTGAACACGGGAGGCAGAGGTTGCAGTGAGCCAAGATTGTGTCATTGCACCTCCAGCCTGGGCAATAGAGTGAGACTTCCTGTCAAAAAAAAAAAAAAAAAAAAGTTTCTGAAGTTGAAGATTTAATTATGCTAAATGGAAACAATTTGAAAAGGAAAGTTATTACCAGAACTGCCTGTTCATCTTTCCTTCCCTCCCTCCTCTAATCAACTCTCCTCAATCTGTTTCTACATCCATTTCCTACTTGCCACTAATTCCTAAGACACTTTCATTGTTCTCTGTGGAACTCACAGTCATGACTTACGTCTTCAACCTCATCTTTAGACATTTTCTTTACCTTCTGGTATATTGATTGCTCAAAACCAAACTGTTTCTTGAGTACAACAAAACACAACCTGTCAAAATGCTTTTCACCCATGTTTCTTTCCAGTTTCTGCACTACTTCCCTGGTCCCCTTTATAGCAAAAGTCCTTAGAAGAGTTGTCTATAGAATTTTGATTTCAAATTTTGATTTCAAATATATTTCTTTTCTTTTTATCTTAAATTCATATTCCATGGTATTTTTCATGGAAAAAATCTCAGCATTTCATAGAAAGTTCTATTGTAAGTGTCAATATTTGACCCATTTTTACCATTTGACAATGTTGATTCTCTTCATCTTGTTACTCTTGTTTTGTCTAACTTTACCGGCAAATAGCTTTAAGTTAAAATCCTTTTGTTGATTACTCCTCATTTTCATAATTTAAAATGTTTGGCATGTTCAAAGTTTTGTGTTCAGAATGGTCATACATTCATTTATCTGTTTGTTTTGTGGTCGTTCTGTACTCCTTCTCTTAGTGATCTTATCTGGCCTCTGGTTTTACTCTCTGCAATCATGGCTTTCAGATTTGTATTTCCAGCCTGAACCTCTATTCTCAAATCCAGTTTCATTATCCAACTACCTATTATATTACTATTTTGTGTCTTTTCTGAAATTTTCAACTTTGATTTTAAATATAGAAGATACATGCGCAGATTTGTTGCATGGGAATATTGTGTGATTCTGAACTTTGGAGTATGAATCCCTTCACCTAGGTACTTAGCACAGTACCCAACGGGTAGTTTTAAAATCCACTCCCCAATCCTCTAGTAGTCCACAGAATCTATTGATTCCAGATTTAAGTTCATGTGTGCTCAGTGTTTAGCTCCTTCTTATAAGTGAGAACGTGTGATATTTGGCTTTTTGTTTCTGTATTAATTTGCTTAGGATTTTTACCTCCAGCTCCATCTGCAAAGTTTCTGAAAAGAACATGATTTTATTCTTTTGTATGGCTGCATAGTATTGCATGATGCATATGCACCATATTTTCTTTATCCAATATTGATGGGAACCTGGGTTATCTCCATGCCTTTGCTATTGTGAATAGTGCAGCAATATACCTATGAGTGCAGATGTCTTTTTGGTAGAAGAATTTATTTTATTTGGGATACATACCCAGTAATGAGACTGCTAGGTCAAACAGTAACTCTATTTTAAGGTACTTGACAAATATCTAGGATGCTTTCTGCAGTGGCTGGACTGATTTAAATCCCCATCAACAGTGTATAAGCAATTCCTTTTCTCCACGGGCTTGACAGCATCTGTTGTTTTTTGACTGGTGTGAGATAGTATCTCATTGTAACTTATATTTTCATTTCTCTGATATTTAGTGATGCTGAGTATTTTTTCATATGGTTATTGGCAACTTTTATGTCTTATTTTGTGAAATGCCTGTTCATGCCCTTTTTCCATTTTAATGCAGTTATTTGGATTCT
>NW_012101242.1:97107-104489 GCF_000951045.1 Mandrillus leucophaeus
ACCATATTTTCTTTATCCAATATTGATGGGAACCTGGGTTATCTCCATGCCTTTGCTATTGTGAATAGTGCAGCAATATACCTATGAGTGCAGATGTCTTTTTGGTAGAAGAATTTATTTTATTTGGGATACATACCCAGTAATGAGACTGCTAGGTCAAACAGTAACTCTATTTTAAGGTACTTGACAAATATCTAGGATGCTTTCTGCAGTGGCTGGACTGATTTAAATCCCCATCAACAGTGTATAAGCAATTCCTTTTCTCCACGGGCTTGACAGCATCTGTTGTTTTTTGACTTTTTTAATAATAGCCATTCTGACTGGTGTGAGATAGTATCTCATTGTAACTTATATTTTCATTTCTCTGATATTTAGTGATGCTGAGTATTTTTTCATATGGTTATTGGCAACTTTTATGTCTTATTTTGTGAAATGCCTGTTCATGCCCTTTTTCCATTTTAATGCAGTTATTTGGATTCTGCTTGTTAATTTGCCTAAGTTCTCTATAGATTCTGGATATTAGGCCATTTTCAGATGCATAGTTTGCCAATATCTTCTCCCATTCTATAGGTTGTCTGTTTGCTCTGTTGATGGTTTCCTTTGCTGTGCAGATGCTCTTTAGTTTATTTAAGTCCCCCTTGTCTTTTTTTTTATTTTTGTTGCAGTTTCTTTTGGGTACTTAGCCAAAAATTATTTGACAAGGCCCATGTCAAGAACAGTATTTCCTAGTCTGTCTTCTAAGATTTTTTATAATTTGAGGTCTTACATTTAATTTTTTACCCATTTTGAGTTAATTGTTGTAGGCAGTGAAAGGTAGGAGTCTACCTTCATTATCTTGAATATAGCTAGTCAGTTATCCCATCACCATTTATTGAATATGAAGTCCTTACCCCATTACTTATTTTTGTCAGCCTTGTCGAAGATTAGATGGTTTTTGGTGTGAGGCTTTACTCCTGAGTTTTCTGTTCTGTTCTGTTGGTCTATATGTCTGTTCTTGTACTATATACTACTATTTTCTAGTCTTAAAATAAGCTTCAAAGCTATATGTTCCAAACAGAATTCTGAATGCACACAGCTGCTATCCTGGTCTTCCTGCAGTCTCTCTTGTCTCAGTAAGCTCCAAGCATGTTCTTATATTTACTTACATGTAAGCCGCTGCTATAACTTTTTATTCTTCTCATTCCTTCATGTATTAGTCCATTTTAACATTGCTGTAAAGAACTACCTGAGACTCGGTAATTTCTGAAGAAAAGACAGTTAATTGATGCATGGTCATGCATTGCTGTGGAGGCCCCAGGAAACTTAGAATCATGGCAAAAGAGGAAGTAAGCACCTTCTTCACAAGGTGGCAGGAGAGAGAACATCAGAGGAAGTGCCACACTTTAAAATCATCAGCTGTCATGAGAACTCACTCACTATCATGAAAACAGCATGGGGGAAACCTCCTCTGTGACCCAATCTCTTTCCACCAAGTTCCTCCTCCAATACATAGGGATTATAATTCACGATGAGATTGAGTGGGGATACAGAGCAAAATCGTATCATTCCATCCCTGACCACTCCCAACTTTCATATCCTTTTCACATTTCAAAACCAATCATGCCTTCTTCCAAATCCCCAGACTTAACTCATTCCATCAATAACCCAAAAGTACAAGTCCAAAGTCTCATCTGAGACAAGGCAAGTCCCTTCTGATGAGCCCGTAAAATCAAAAACAGGTTAGTTACTTTCAAGAAAAAATGGGGGTACAAGCTTTGGGTAAATGTTTCCATTCCAAATGGGAGAAATTTGGTATATCTCAGATCCTAGAAAAAACTCTCTATGGTAAGTTCTCTATGGTAAACAATCAATATTATTTCATAAATAAATAGAAAGTGATTTATCTTTTGGAATGATTGAAAGAGAGTTATATTTTTAAATGTATTGATTTTGGAATATTTCCTTTGTAAAATTTCAAAATTTGTATTTAAGTAAAAATCAGTATAACACTGGTAAGGATACATTGTAGAGTGTAAATGTGAAATTGAGTTTTCTATATTTCATCTAACTTTGTTAGAGCGAATGGAGTCATTTATTTTGTAAAAGCATAATTCTGATTTAATGACAGCATATCTATTATTTCTAATGTGATGCAATAATTCATAGAACAAATTTATCAGAGGTTGTGGCTGCTGAAGGTATTACACTGAAGATCAGAGACATGGTTGAGGCTTTCAGAGTTGTAATAAAGATCATAGTTTATTTCAACTTGGCTTCAGTGTCACATATACAAAATATTTTTCAAAAGACCAAGGAAAAGCAAATGTATGCAAGGTGTAATTGATCAAAACTAAAATATGCATTTGATCTAAGTTGAACCAAATATTACTGATCTAAACGTCTTAGCAGAACTGTGAAGCCTGGTCATGGGAAACTACACAAACTTTGTGATTTTTCTTATAAGAATTTAATATGTATATTAATAAAGTAATAAAGGGGAATTCAGAATGGATAAAGAAAATCAAATGTGTACAATAAAGATATAAAATATTGGTATCAGCGTTTTTATTTTAAAGAATGCCATGATTCTTAATTTCTGCATTTTACTAATTTGATGACTGGCAAGTAGTTATCATTTAGCCAAAAGGCTAATTTAATCATTTGGATCTGAATGTCCCCATGGTGATAACTATTTCAACATTGGCACATGTTTAGTTCTCTGCTCATAATTAATCTTATGCTGACCATTTTTACATAATGTAAATGTATTTCTTGCTTCTAGTAATTGCATATCTAATTTACTGTGAAAATAAGCCAATATTGCATCTGCTAAAGTCACTAAAAAGTAAAACTGTAAACATCATCAACTAATGATTTTTATCATTTAGCTTTACTTTTTTTTAACTTTTGGAACTTTGCAAATGTAGTCACTTTTAGCCAAAACTTTGAATTACATCTTTAGTTTGCATGAGTAATTATGCCTTGGCATGAAAGAATATTTTATTTTATATACCAAGAGTTTCTTGTTGGTAGTAATGTAAAGAAAGCAATCCAATAACCACCACTGATAGAACACATTATACTTAAATAAAGTTTTTTTTTTTTTTTTAGCTGAAGCCCAAGGGACAAATATGGAAGAGTAGAAAATATTTTGAACAGCAGTGAAGTCGTAAAATATGCTTGAAGAAATGCTTACTCCATTATAGTTGCTTTTTCATTTAGTTGTAACCCACCCACTTTATGGAAAACTATATTGAATATAATGCTGACTTCTGATCATGTCAACATAAGATGCAATAGGTTGCTCAGTGAAATTAAGTGATCACTGACAAACCACAGGGACTCATGGACAGGTAAAACCCAGCTCATTAAAAAAAAAATACTTTAGCTTTGCATGACACTTTTAACTTTTCAGAAAATTTGCATATCAACTATTTTATTTGTCTTTCTTAACTCTGGTGGTTCATCAAGTATTAGAATTAAAGAAAAGCTCAGTTTCCTAAAAACTTATCTCCCCACAAATTCTCAATCATATAATATGTGTTAAATTATGCTAATGACTAGGACTCACTGGCATTAGTATCACCACTCTCAAATTTGGGACAAAATCAGGATCCATTTACTTCATAGCTATTGCAAAATGCAAAATTAAGTTTTGCATTTATTTTGTGTACACTCTATAATCTAAATATAATTTTAAATTTTTTAAATTTTTTCTTTTTTTTTTAATCTGGCTATAACATCTCCTTCCTAATTTGCATCCCTTGTTGATTTTACAGTGTGACTACTTGATTTCCAGATCTTCCTATCACTCTAAGTTTGTTTTTTACTAAAGCATAATTGTTAATATAAGATTGTTTCTCACCAGATAGAAAAGCATATTTATTTCTTAAGGGCATTCTATCACTAAATTTTCCTGCTAGAACACTTAGTCAAATTCCCAAGGTCCATGAGTAGTATCAATGACACTGACATCAAAAATTTGTGTCCTTTCTAGGTTTAATACTCATGATTTCCTAAACTCGGAGCATCAATTTTCTTATCTTTTTGTGAAAACCTATAATTTTCCCACTGTTTCTTGATGAGAATACATGGCAGTGATTTTTGAACCCTAGGCAATCAACAAGATACTTCTTTTACCTGCATGCCTTAAAAGATTTATATGACATATCATGGGTTTAGAACTGCAATAAATATTTTCCAGTGGTTAAGCAACAGTTTTCCCTAATTTTCCCAACTATTACTTAAATTTGAGTTAATATCTCTACTTAAGCAAATTCTTGTGTGTGTGTTTTTTTCTTACGTTATTGTCTCCAAATAGGCTTTATAAAAGTTTAAATGTCATGGAAAGTGCAAATTTCTAAATGAATCCCAGTTTGAAATGGGATATCAGACTTACCTGTCATGTACTTAATTTTTATGCCTAAAATGAAACCAATAGATCCTTATTTCTGATATTATGTAAATGGTTCAGAAGGAATAGAGATTAAAATACCACACCAAATTCATCATCTTTCTAGTTTAGGTGTTGGTAAGTAAAAAAAAAAAAAAAAAAAAAAAAGTATATTTTCTTAAATCATGGGAAGGCATTCATTCCGCTGCTTGGTCAAGTTTTTGTTTTGATGTTTTATTTCTATGTGAACCTCAGCCAAAATTTTTGTCACAAGTCAGCAATTAGGGTTTTGCAAAGACATTTTGCCGTTTACTCATGAAGCGTAAAGATAAACTTCTGAGGGAGGAATCAAAGTTATCACTCTAAAAATTAACTATATTCCATTGCAACATATGTCGCCTTCAGAATTATATTCTATTATTTTCTCATCATAGGAAATATTGTCCTATAGTCTAATGGCACAAGACAGGAAAGCCCCAAACCTTAGATTTTTACAATATATTTCTTCCATTGCAACAAAAAATGGGACATGTACAGGTAACAGGTGTTATATAAATAGGTTTTAATGAATGTGAATAAGCTAAGTAGCATAAATCCTACATCTAAAAACTAACATATAATTATAAAGAAACAATTTCAATTCTTTGATCACACTTTCTTTTCCATACTTGAGGTACGAGTATAATGCATTTTTATTAATTCAGATGAACTCCTACTCATACTTACCATACCTGTTGAGCAGACTTATTGAAACTTATTATAAAAATTCCCTACCTGCAGATTATATTATTTAAAAGCATATTGTCCATTAAAATATCCCCAACTATCAAAATATCAGATATTTCAAGTTTTTAAAATTAAAAACCTATACTAATATAATGGATGCTGAGTGTTATATTTCATATCTCTTTTAATAGAACTATACATTTATATTTAGGTGGATTGTTCTAGAGTGTCTCTTTCACAATAAAATCCCGTGTATATTAAAGTATATAATCAAACAATACTTGTTCACAACTTTAGTAATTATAGTCATGGCAATGTTTTAACATTTAACATCACTATTTTTAAACCTAAGTATCTTGATTCATTATAATAATTACTGACCTCATGGAAGGGCATGCTGTAACTTAAGTATTTAGTTACTATTATAGCTTTACATTTCTCAGTGGAGATTCATAGTTTTACAATGGTTTTAGATAATTTTATTGGTACATATCATCTAAAGTAAATACATGCATTAGCCCATCTCCACAAACATTAAAACAGGGACAGAATTATTTATTTTCTTGGCATTAAAATAAGAACAGTATTCAGAGTTTAGATTCTATTCTAATGTTGCTCCAATTAAGTTACTATCAATTAACATTATAGATTATAAATATTTTAAATATTTTCTTAAGCTAATTTTTTGTTTTATTCTAATGTATCTTATCATTTGAGAAAATAATTATAGTTCCGTGCAACGCATTTCTTTATTTATTACATTGATGTGATAAATTTAAATAGCTATCTTACCATTATGAAATAGCACCGCAACACATTTTTCAGTTTCACTAAGCATTATTTAAAAAGTTTAGCCATCCATCTGTCTACCCAATTCAAATAGGCTTATAGAAGAAAGAAGTAAGTCTACGTACAATATTTCTTGCACAATAGATCTTGAATTATTTGTTCCTTGCTAAGGGTAAATCTCTCAAACAAATATTTTTCCCCTACTATCCATATCTCATTTAATAAACATATATCATTTATAAAACTACTAAAATATCTTACTCTGATATATAATATTTGTCCAGGATTTGGACAAGAACTTTACATTTTTCCTGGTCATATATGTGACTATAGGCTATAAGCATAGGCATTACTTTGAGATAGTGGCCGGGGGTTTAATAGCTGTCTGCTTAGTGGGAAAGATGTACAACTAAATGCTCACGCTTTTCATTTGTTAACTCTTGGCTCCTTCTTTGCTAAACTTCCTTTCTCATTTTAATGTATGCTGTTCTGCTTCTGCACCAACAGAGGACTCTATTTGTCAATTGGTTAAATTCCTTCTCCCGAAGCCTCATGTTGATAACATTAATTTCAAATTCATTTAGCGTATTCCCTTTCTTAATGGCCAACTCCAAACTGTAACATGTTGTTTATTTAATCTACCTGTCAACATAGAATATTCAATGATAAATCACTGGGACGTTTCTATATTATGCACTGTCATGTTGTATTCCAATTGGTTAACTTCGAAACAGCAGCATATTGTTTTCTTCCGCATTTCTTGGGTGTGTATTATAAACTTTCCAGACAATTCTGTCCTGGCCACTCACTGATTTGTGTCCACTAAAATGATTTGAATTACTACATTTTGATAATTTGACTGTCACATTAGTTTTTAAGGTTTCTAACAGTTGGGTCCAGGTGCTCATTCCATTTTCACCATTAATTTGACCTTTGTTGAAAGCATGGCTGCATTTTTTGTTTGTTTCTTTATTGTACCAATAAATAACTTCAGGACAAGCTGACAATGTATTCACGTGGGGCCAAAGTCTGGCCTGACTACAAACTCTATGGGAAGACATATGCATTTTATACATGGCTGGTTAAACTTTTACTTTAAAGTTTATTTTCAGTGTCTTATTATTATTAATCAATGTATAACATTAGAGCTTATAATTAATAGAGTTTACATTACATGTAAGACATATACAACATGTCCCATTTTTTCTTTCCATACTCTATATCCTAATGGCATCAAAATGACTTCAATGGCATTTTAAGACTTTTTATGTTGAGTTACTTTCACAAATACGTTATTTATTTAGTTTAAAAAAGCAAATGAATTCTAATGTACCACAAATAAAGCTATGATAGATGCATGGAGTAATGAAAAGAGCTGACATACTTCTAACTTACTTATTGTTTTTCAATGTGCACACTGATGCTCACTCTGTTACACTCAGGTGTCATACCACTCACAGCAATGAAATTTTAATTTTTTAACACTATTTCATAC
>NW_012101242.1:104539-105116 GCF_000951045.1 Mandrillus leucophaeus
TGGCACAAGTATACATATGTAACAAACCTGCACGTTATGCACGTGTACCCTAGAACTTAAAGTATAATAATAAAAAATAATTTTAAAAAAATCCTCACCTTTGAAAATTCATTTTAAAAGGCCATTTCTATGCTATCTCACACAAACTTTTTAGTGATACTTTCATATAATTTTAGACTAAATTCAATCAGTATAAATTATATTTTTACTAAAAACATTTAATATGCTACTTACTCTGTTTTGACACTTTAGATAAAGGATCATGTATATTTTTAGAGTCTGGGATACATTTAGTAGATTTCAGAAATTCTCATATGATCAAGATCCCCAAAATACAGAAGCCTAGGACAAAATAGAATAAACAAATGAAGAAAGAAAGAGAGAGAGAGAAAGAAAGACAGCAAGAAAGAGAAATATATATAGAGAGAGAGCAAAATAGAGAAAAAAAGGGGGACAGAGAACAGAAGGAACGAAACCTATATTTAGTAGATTTTAGAAATTCCCACATGATCAAGATCCCCAAAATAGAGGAGCCTAGGAAAAAAATAGAATCAACAAATGAAGAAAGATGAGAGAG
>NW_012101242.1:105166-107731 GCF_000951045.1 Mandrillus leucophaeus
TTGTGACGTTTGCTAAATTAACTTTTTATGATATAAAATGTTTGTAAAACTAGAATAAAATAAAAAAATTTAATTATTCTATTAAATTTTATTAATTTATCTGTTTAAAGATATGGAAGACATGATCAATATAGCAATGTTGCCCAGGACAGTTCAAATTTAAGTATTTATCAATCAGATTGTTTACTGGAATTGAAGTTTAATTACACAAATCACTCAAAACAAATATTTCAAAATTTGTTTGTCTTATAAACAAATTTTGTCTTATAAAAGACAAATTCAAAGGTTGGGCTGCAATTAAATGATACATAATTCGTTTCTCAAATCTCGTAAGTACTACACCATTCATACTATATCATAATACATTATTATGTATTTTTAGCCTTTCTTCTATTTAATATGAATATTTAATTATTTGTTTATCCTGAAATTACTGTTGAGAAGACAGTATATACTGCATGCAATATATATTATAAAAATTATCATTTCTGAGTAGTACAAATAAGCTAGTAAATAAATAATTAAATGTTTTGATAATTTTTTTGAAGGGAAAGGATAGGATGCTGTCACAGATGGCACAGAGCTACTCACCTAAACATTTGAAGTAATGTAAAACATCAGACTGAGCCTCTAGATATCTCTAACTATTTGTAGTTGATCTCTTTCAGTAAATGTTTGAGTATATTTCTGATCGGTTGTTAATTTCTGACTGTTAGATCTCAGATAATGCAAATTCCCTGGGGCTCTTGCCATAATCCTCGTAGAAGTAGTGAAGGGAGTGATAATATTGCAGGAAATAGAAGAGCAATGCAAAGATCCAAACAGTATCACAGCTGGAAAGAAAAATTATGTTTTGTGTTTAAGTTAGAAAAGCACTACTGAGAACTGGGTGTTATGTTGGTTAATGTTGCCATAACAAAATGCCACAGGATGGGCGGACTAAACAACAGAAATTTATTTCCTCACAATTCTGGAAGCCAAAAGTCTAAGACCAAAGTGTCAATAGGCTTGGTTTATCCTGAGGCCTCTATTCTTGGCTTACAGGAGGCCACCTGTCACTGTAATAATCCAAAAAACCGGCATAGCAGCAAACCGGGCATTTATAAGTATTGTTGAATAAATGACTCAGGGTAAAATAGACAGCAAATAGCAAAAGCATGCTGTTCATATAATTTGTTTGCTTCTTCAGAAATAATTACCAAGTATCTTTTCAGTCAAATCAAGTGAGGGAAAATGTGTGACTCCCAAACCAATACCCATCTTCCGAGGGAGAGACAATCATTGTGGAGCCATTCCAAAGGAAATAGTTTCCAAATTTCTAGTAAACATAGGGCCAAACTGATACCCACTTAGCATATTTGTTCATGCTAAAAATAACTATGACTGATGAGTGAAACGCACCCCAGCATCTGAATACAGGTGGTTTGACTGTAAATGACCCATATGTTGCCTACAAACTTAGATGTCCTCAAGTTTAATCCTGTGCTTAGAAGAGTCACACCAGAAAAGATATCTTCAGTGATATTTTCTATACTTCAAGAGCTATTTTTCTAGCTTATGTGTTTGTCCTTATATTGAGAGTTGTTCATAAGAACGGGAAAAAAAATGATTTATGAGGAAGCGGCTTGAAAGAGAAACATGACATCTGCAAACAGGGACAATTTGACTTCTTTTCCTAAGTGAATACCCTTTATTTCTTTCTCTTGCTTGACTGCCCTAGCCAGAACTTCCAACATTATGTTGAATAGGAGTGATGAGAGAGGGCATCCCTGTCTTCTGCCAGTTTTCGAAGGGAATGCTTCCAGTTTTTGCCCATTCAGTATGATATTGGCTGTGGGATTGTCATAAATAGCTCTTATTATTTTGTGATACGTTTCATCAATACCAAATTTATCGAGAGTTTTTAGCATGAAGGGCTGTTGAATTTTGTCAAAGGCCTCTTCTGCATCTATTCAGATAATCATGTGGTTTTTGTCTTTGGTTCTGTTTATATGCTGGATTACATTTATTGATTTGTGTATGTTGAACCAGCCTTGCATCCCAGGGATGAAGCCCACTTGATCATGGTGGATAAGCTTTTTGATGTGCTGCTGGATTCGGTTTGCCAGTATTTTATTGAGGATTTTTGAATCGATGTTCATCAGGGATATTGATCTAAAATTCTCCTTTTTTGTTGTATCTCTGTCAGGCTTTGGTATCAGGATGATGTTGGCCTCATAAAATGAGTTAGGGAGGATTCCCTCTTTTTCTGTTGATCGGAATAGTTTCAGCAGGAATGCTACCAACTCCTCCTTGTACCTCTGGTAGAATTCGGCTGTGAATCCATCCGGTCCTGGACTTTTTTTTGGTTGGTAGGCTATTAATTATTGCTTCAATTTCAGAGACTGCTATTGGTCTATTCAGGGATTCAGCTTCTTCCTGGTTTAGTCTTGAGAGAGTGTAAGTGTCCAGGAAATTATCCATTTCTTCTAGGTTTTCTAGTTTATTTGGTTGAGGTGTTTATATTATTCTGTGATCGTAGTTTGTATTTCTGTGTGGTCGGTGGTGATATCCACTTTATCATTT
>NW_012101242.1:109766-111264 GCF_000951045.1 Mandrillus leucophaeus
GCAGCCATAAAAAAGGATGAGTTTGTGTCCTTTGTAGGGACATGAATGCAGCTGGAAAACATCATCTTCAGCAAACTATCGCAAGAACAGAAAACCAAATACCACGTGTTCTCACTCATAGGTGGGAATGATCAATGAGATCACTTGGACACAGGAAGGGGAACATCACACACCAGGTTCTATTGTGGGGATGGAGTAGGGGGAGGGATAGCATTAGGAGATATACCTAATGTAAATGATGAGTTAATGGGTGCAGCACACCAACATGGCACATGTATACATATGTAACAAACCTGCAAGTTGTGCACATGTACCCTAGAATGTAAAGTATAATAAAAAAGAAAGAAAAAAAAAGAGAAATATGAGAGATTATTTATATTAATTGGAGGTTTATATTATAAAAGTATCCTTTAGAACATTGCTCCAGTTAGATACTGAGATCAGTTGCTTATGACAGGGACTCCAAGGAAGAACAGTTGTAGCTCCCAGGGCAATGGAGGGGAAAATATGTATCTGTGTATGAATTAAAGGAAAAAATGAGGCTATCTAAATATGTGGTACTATATAAGGAAAAAAATAGGAGTAAAAGTAAAAGGAAAATGGAAAAACAATCAAAGCTCTACCACAAGAATGACATTAATGAAAATGTTAGACAATTCTAGAAGCTTGCTATTTTCCCATTATATTTTGTAACTTATTTTGACCCATGTTTCTACAATGTGATTACGGAAAAAAAGGGTATACATTCTCCTTTTGGGAGACAGCAATATATAGTCTCAGAACTATTTACAGGTGGCCCTGTCCATTTGCATAATTTGGAATGACTTCTCCTTAAGGCAAACAATATCTTTAAAACATGTGCTTACAAATGTGTGGAGGAACACATCATGAAAACAAGAGCTAAGTTGAAAACTTTCATGTGACATACATTATCATCCGATATGGGAAAATCAAGCATAGGATCACTGAAGCAAGCTAAATAACATTAACCTCTACTAAATTTTTTAAATATAATAATGCAAGTAAACTTACGATGAATCAGAAAAGCTATTCACAGGACTGATAATATTGCCTGCAAATTACAACGGCAGTGTGTTTGTTGTTGTTGTTGTTGTTAGATTATATGTCAGGTATGAAATCTCTAAGTGCCACTGAATCAGCCAAAATTTCAAAATAAAAGAAAGGAAGAGAATAGCATGGTTTAAATGTTATACAGAGAAATAATTTATATACAGGGTTATGAGAGGTTATTAAAATTTCTCAAAGTTGAGTTGGGTGCCATGGCTCACGCCTATAGTCCCAGCTGCTAGGGAGGCTGAGGACAGAGGATCACTTGAGTCTAGGAGGTACAGGCTATCTAAATATGTGGTACTATATACTAAATACATGGTACTATATATAAGGCTAAAGTGAATCATGATTTTGCCACTGTCCAGCCTGGGCAACAGAGTGAGATCCTGTGTGAGAGAGAGAGAGAGAGAGAGAGAGAGAGAGAGAA
>NW_012101242.1:116219-117982 GCF_000951045.1 Mandrillus leucophaeus
AAAATTCAGCTTTTATATTTAGGGGTACATGTGCAGGTTTGTTAAATGGGTATAGAGAATGATTCTGAGGTTTACAGTACAAATGATCCTATCATCCAGGTAGTAATCACAGTTCTCAATAAGTACTTAGGTAGTTTAATAGCCCTTACCTTGATCCCTATCTCCCTCATCTAGCAGTCTGCAGTGTCTATTGTAACTATATTTATGTCCATGTGTGCTCAGTGTTTAACCTCCACTTGTAAGTGAGAGCATGTCGTATTTGGTCTTCTGTTTCTGAATTAATTATTTAAGGATTGTGACCTCCAGTGGCATCAATGTTACTGCAAAATAAATGATTTTATTATTTATTATGTCTGCATAGTATTCCATAGTGTATAGGTAATATATTCTCTTTATCCATTCAACTGTTGATGGGCATCTAGGTTTATTCCATATCTTTGCTGTTGTGCATAGTGCAGTGATGAACATAGGAGTGCACATGTCTTTTTCGTAGGATGATGTATTTTCCTTTTGATATATACCTTGTCATGAGATGCTGGGTGAAATGGTAGTTGTTTGAACTTCTTTGAGAAACCTCCAAACTGCTTTCCACAGTGGTTGAACTAATTTACATTCCCACCAACAGTGTATAAGTGTCTCATTTTCTCTGCAACCTCACCAACATCTGTTATTTTTTTGACTTTTTAATTATAACCATTCTGACAAGCATGAGATGGTATTTCGTCGTGGTTTTGCTGTGCATTTGTCTGATGATTAGCGATGCTGAGTATTTTATCATGTTTGTTTGTCACTTGTATGTCTTCTTGTGAGAAGTCTCTGTGCATGTATTTTGTCCACTTTGAATGAGGTTGTTTTCAACTTGTTGAATTGTTTATGTCCCTTACAAATTCTGGATATTAGACCTTTGTCAGCCGCGTAGTTTGTGAATATTTTCTCCCTATTCGTAGGTTGTCTATTTACTCTGTTGATAGTTTTGTTTGCTGTGCAGAAGCTCTTTAATTAGGTCCTGTAAGTATACAGATTACAAACCAACAGAATCCCAATCAATTGTGAAATAATTCCACCAAAGTTAGGTTCCATAAGGGAGACAGATGGTTATTAGAGAGGCTTATTAGGACATGATCTAGCATGATATTTAAAAAGTCTCATACTCATCATTTGCTTTATTGCCAAGTTTTAGATAATTCATTTTTGCATATCAGTTAAAAGAAGATGAAATAGCTTAAGACTCGGCTCTAAAATATTAATTAGCATCAATGATGAGGAGAAAAAAAATACACGGATGGAAAAAATAAAACAGCTCCAAACATTTGGAAGAAAGGGAAATCCCATATTGATGTTGGTAAATCGGAGGATACACATGTGTGGGAGAAAGATTTTTTCTTAATACCAGTTCCCCTCAATCCTTATGTTTATAAAGTAATCAAGAAATATGAAATTTCCTTTAGTGATTTATTCTTAATTGTGAACACTCTCTTTCTTATTTTCCTCTCTTTCACTACTTCTATTCCCTGTAAAATAACTTATATCCTTAATGAAAACTCTGCATTTTCTCACCTAATGCTAATCCTACCTTTTCTCTAATGATGCAAAATTATCTGCAGTCTCCTTCCCTAGTTCAGTGCCATATGGCAGGTTACCATCCTACTCTTAGCCCACTGTTGCTCCAGTAATTATGTTACTTGGCACCATAGTCTTGTCCCTTTTTTTTTTTTTTTTTTTTTTTTTTTGAAACGGAGTCTGGCTCTGTTGCCCAGGCTGGA
>NW_012101242.1:118632-119768 GCF_000951045.1 Mandrillus leucophaeus
AAAGATTAAATGATGTTATATAAACATTGAATAAATGTTGGCATAGGAGAATATGGTCAGTACTCCACTAATGACAACTGTTGTTAGTAAACTCCTCTGGTTTTTAGGACACTCCTACTCCCCAGGACTACTCCCTAAACCTCAGCTAAAATGCCACGTGCCCCGGGAAGCCTATGCAACCTATCCCTAGGCTAAATTGCCTCTCTTCTCAAGTCACTATAAGAACATTAATTTTGTTTAGATTAATTATTATTGCACATATTGTGCAATTTTAATATTTTTGCTTTTGTATTAGTCTACCCCAGTTACATGTAAGTTTCTTAAGATAAGGAAGCATTTCATATGTCTTTGCATTCATAGTAGGGACATAATTTAATTAACCAATTTGTTAAGACAAAAGAAATATTCTTTTCTTATATTTCTATTTTAATTTATGGATAAATTCTTATTTGAGAGAAAATTTATTTTAGGACATTGTGCCATAATACTATTTAAAAAAATAACTAGATTACCCTGATACAACATACTGTTGTTAACTCAGTTTGAATATGAGAGTTCTGGATATCTTTTAAATGAATTCTTAACATAACAAGAAAGGCCCAGTTAAGCAGTATTAAAATACTAGTCCAGATAGACAAAGAGTTCTTTGATTATTGTTATACACAACATTTTTATTTTGTTTACCTTTAGTTAGATTAAATCAACGTCTATTAACCACGAAAGCTAAGAAAAGGAACAAGTAACCTATATTTTAGTTATGTGGATGTTTAGTAAATCTATCACATGGGAAAAACACGTGTTGGTGCAACTCATTCTGGAATACTAGAATTAAGGAAAACACATATAAATGCAGGTTTAGAGATCAAGAAAATTTTTATATATTTGTGAATCACAAGCCTTATTAATGCAGTGCTTTGAAAGGACATAAGAGTTCCTTATGAATGAATTTAAGATGAAATTCAGAAATTCCATGAACAATAAACACACAACACAATATTAAAAAGAAAATATAAAATTAGTAAGGGCAGTATAATCCTCACCTTTTTTCATGTGTCTGTTGGCTGTATGAATGTCTTCTTTTGAGAAATGTCTGTTCATATCCTTTGCCCACTTTTTGATGGGGTTGTTTGTTTTTT
>NW_012101242.1:124758-133732 GCF_000951045.1 Mandrillus leucophaeus
CAGCAAAATGATCCAATAAGGACTTAAGGAATTATACATCCAGAAACAAAACATAATTTCTAAGAACAGTAAACAATGCCATACTCTTCTGTTAGCTTTTTAATAGGGTTAATAGACTGGAAACTATATGAGGACAAGGAACACACTTATTCTGCTCATCACTGAAACATCAATACTAACAAAATTTCTGTCTTCACATATAAGAATTTGTTAAATTTGCGTTGCATAAATGAATAATCAAGTAAAAAATGAATTGCAAATAAGTGAGACAAAATGAATTTGCAAGCATATTATGCATGGATGGATGGATGGCATTTAAAACAGTTTTCAATCAGGAGGGCAGAACAAGATGGTGGAATGGGAAGCTCCACTCATCCTCCCCCCACCTCATCCCCTGCAAGGACACCAAGTAAACAGCGATCTTCACAGAAAACAAACAAAACAAAACAAAACAAAACACCTTCATAGGGACCAAAAATCAAGTGAGCACTCATAGTGCCTGGTTTTATCTTCTTATCACTGAAAGAGGCACTGAAGAGGTAAACATAAAAGCAGTCCTGAATTGACAGTGCCAATCCTCCCCCAATTTCAGTAGTAGCTGCATGGTGCAGATAGCTTCTCTGGGCGCTAGGGGAGGGTGAACACAGCAATTGTGAGGCATTGAACTCTGTGCTACTCTGTTAAAGCAGAAAGGAAAAACGGACCAAACTCAGTTGATGCTCACCTATGGAAGGAACATTAAAACCAGCCCTAGCCAGAGGGGAATCACCTATCCCAGAGATCAGGAACTTAAGTTCTCTCAACCTCACCACCATGGGATACAGCATTCTATGTCTCTAATCAAACTTGAAAGGTAGTCTAGGCCATAAGGACTGCAATTCTTAGGCAAGCCCTAGTGTGAATTAGGCCAAGAGACAATTACCTGGAGGGCCATGTGACACACTGAGACACTAACTTGGGCAGACAAGGAAGTGCTAGCATCACACTGCCCCTTTTCCCAGGCTGAACAGCTCATAGTTCAAAAAGAGACCCCTTCCTTCTGCTTGAGGAGAGGATAAGGGAGAGTTGGGAGGACTTTATCTTGCATTTAAGATACCAGCTCAACCACAGCAGTATACGGCACCAGTCAGAGTTATGAAGCTAATGCCCCAGGCCCTATTCCCAGATGACATTTCTAGACACGCCCTTGGCCAGAAGGAGATCTGCTGGAAGGGACCCAAAATATCTCATGTACTCCATAAATATATACACCTACTATGTGCTCACAAAATGTTAAAAATAATAAAACAAAGAAAAAGTAAAAAATAAAAAATAAAAGTTTTCTAATAAAATTTTGGGCAAGATATTATGAACCATCTAAAAGATAATTCTGTCTAAATTATTTTAGATGGACCAATCTACATCAGCCCAAAAATGGCTGACATATTATCTTATTATCTATTTCTTATTCCTTTTTTGGTTAGAGTATGAACTAGATTAATATTGAGATGTCCAGCTATTATGAAATTCTAAATTTTTTTTAAGTTTTAAAAATATATTGCTCAAAATTTAAAATTAATTGATGGATTAAAAATAGATTGACTTATGAATATGTGGTTATTCTTTGTTAAGATAATGAAAATGTAGTGAACTCTTATTTTTAATGCTGCACTGGCAATATCAACTCTATACCAAAAGGATACTTTATATATTTTTAATTTTTTCTAACAATATTTACAATTTTGAGAATCTTCCTGAAAAGAAAATAAAAACAAATCACTTTCTGCGTCCCCTCTCCCCAATAACTGATATAATAATTCAGGCAATAAATGGAGTAGAAACGTTAGCTAAATGGTACTGGAAACTTGCTTTCTTGTTTAATCAAAAAATTAAGAAAAGCCTATAAATCACACGTTATATCATTATTTTAATATGTCATTCTGATGCTTCAACAGAGTTGAAATTTTTGAGATTCTAAATTATCAGAGAAACGTTGACATTCTTTAATTATTTGATCATGTTTCAGCATGAGAAAATTACTTAGTTTGCTCTTTGGTGTTTGACTGTTGAGGTCATGAATTATTAGTAGAAAACTATTCAGGTTTTTTTCGAAAAAGTAAAATAAAATTAAAATAAGAACATATATCTTACATATCTTACTGCTCAGTCGGCAGCAATTTTTATAGTGGTTACCATGTTTTCATTTTGAACTTTTCGTGGGTAAACAAAACAAGCACTATTTAGAGATTCTACCTAGATAGTAGATAAACAAATTTGTGTAAAGCCATAGAAATAAATGCCAAGGATATATTTTTTTTCTTTTTAGTGACTTTGAAATGTCAGTCATTAAGGCTATTATAAAAATTGGGATTTCTGAAAGTTGGAAACAACCTAAAATGAATCTATTATTTTTGTCATTTATGTGAATGATTTATTTTTAGAAAATGCAACATTTCTCTAAGAATTTTATATAATTAAAATTATATAAAATTCTAACAATTTTATATAATTAAATTGAATGAATATAAATAATAATTACATTAAACTAATATGCATTCTGTAGACTGTTGCATTTTAAAATACTAACATAGTAGATTTATGAAAATGTATACATTACTTTGAGGAAACTTAAATCTATCCACTATAATGCCAAATAAGATGCATTATTTCTGTAACTGGAATGAATTTACCCTGCCTTCGTTTTAATAGTCTTATTTATTGTTTAGTAATATCAGATGAGGAACTACACATCATACCTTAACTTGAATTGATTTGACTTACAAGTAACTCACAGTAATATCACCTTGGTCTATCAGTGAAAAAGACATTTTACAAAAAAATTTATGGATTATGGAATTTAATAATTTTAACCACTCAAGCCCAAAATTTTTATGTACTGTTTTTATAAAAAGTCTTTCTAAAATACCAAATGTTTCTATGATTTCTATATAAATACTCTGACTATGCCATTAACTTCTATTAAATGACTGTTATATTGATGAAAATTACTTACAATGTTTTGCTGACATATGTGTGTGTGTGATTTTTAATATAAAAGACTAGACTTAATCCTAGCATTCACTTCGTATAATTTTGTAATTTTTGAGTGTGCTTTCTTTTTCCATCTTATATCTCCTGTGATAGTAATTCTTCTGATACCTTATTGTTCTTTCTCCAATATTCTGATTCTACAATATTCTATACTTGGAAATTAAATATAGTTCATGATTTATATTTACATACGTTGGGTTAGAATTTCTGGATAAAGTGTCAAAGGTAATTTCCATAACCATAAACAGTATAAATTTTTAGTTAATAAGTATTCTCTTAGCTTTCTTGGATGTCAAAAATAATTTTCTATTTCTATGTTATTGCTTCTATTCTGGAGTTCCTGATATCAAGTCTCAATGTAAATGAGATGTCTGTATATACATGTTAGTCATTCTTACTCGGCAAGGCAACGAAACAGAAGCAGAAACTATTGTGGAAGGAATCTTCACATACAAATTAAATATCTTATATTTAAGTAAGATGATATTATAAAATAAGTCTGGTGCATATTTAGGGAGCAAATTTGTCATTTAAAAGTTCTGGATTCCTTAAAGGATGATGCACTTGGAAAATAAAGCAATAAAGTATTATGAACTGAACCAACAAATATAAAAAATACAAGTTGATGTTACAACAACAAAGACATACTTCAACTCACAGATAATGGTGGCCATGTTACTCAGTTTGGGTAAATAAGATGAAAGCAGGAGTAAATAAATATTCTGGGAATGTTTCTACTTTTCTGATAAAAGAAACAGACTTGAATATTACTGCTCCTTTCTCCTTCATCTTAAGCATTGATTTAATGTCTAGAGTTAGACAATTATTTTATAACCAGGAAGGAAAAAATTAAATTGAGCAGAATCAGGAAGATTCTGTCTCTGACATCATTAAGGGGCTTGCCCAAGGTCAGTAACTCTGCTTCCAGACTTGCTGCAAATAGTATTCCTGAATGATAAAAGCATTAACTAGGATTTTTTACAAACAGAGATAAAATGGACAAACCTTGAAGATCAATGTGATTGTATTTTGGCATCTTTTGTTATGAATCTGTGTTTAAATAAATAGTATGCAAGCATCTGTAGTATAGCATAAACTCAGTCTTCTCTAACACAGAGTAGACAATACTGGCAAAAGCAACTTCAGTTGTCTGACATGTGTTTAAGTTCCAAGGATGTCACTTCTAGTCATGTGACCTCGGGTAATTTAGGTAGCTGCAGGTACCTCAGGCTCCTCTGTGATTGCTATTAATAGTTTTACCTACCTCATAATCGCGGGCCAGATTAAATGACTAGTGCATGTAAAACATTCAGCAGAGGGTCTGGTATTTTTTATTTGTAGTATATTCTTAGTTAGATATATTGATTATCTTATAGGCTATATAAGATTAAAAAAATTAACAATAATTAGAGTGTCCTTAAATTAAATTATACTGCCTTTTGAAGTCAAAGTTTACATGATTCTTTAGGCATTTATTAAGTGTTTACTAAGTATCTGGAACTCTACTAGTTGCTAGAAACACAGAGATAATTAGAACAAAATTCTTTCAGGAAATCTGAAGTGGCAAGGAAGATGAAGATTAAAAACAAAAACATGGTAAATGTTAGAATGTACTTACAAACATGGTTTGGGAGGAGTTAAAAGAGAAGTATATTTAACTCATAAATAAATATATATATACACACATATATTATACATATACATATATGTATACATTATACATATACACCAGGGAAGTCCCATCAGATATTTGTACTAGTATTAATAAAAATTTAGGATAGAGGACAAGGGAGAATATGCCATTTTCAGCAGAGAAAAAGCACTTACAGAGTCAGAGAGTTGCACAGCACAGCAACATGTTTTGGAAAATAAAACCTTTAATGCATGGCTGTGACAGAGTCTTACCAGGTGAAGTAGCAAGGATGAAATAGAACATATCTCTGGAGTCAGATTGTGAAGGTTCTCATATAGCTCTCAAAGCTTGGATTTCAAATCAGTACAAAGAATGGGTTTCAAATTATATTTCATAGAATCTATCTATTCCGCAAAGCCTCTAAGGGCCACTAGATTGCATGAGAAAAAGGAAAAACAGGTGCAGTTTTAGGGGTCAAATGCAATTTATCCAATTGCTATATCTTTAAAACAAAATACTTAATACAGATTCATAACTAGGTATTCATACATAATTATTTTTGAAAAGGGGAAAATGCTTTCAAAAAAGTAAAGAATTGGTAATCAAATAATCTGGTCATCTTTTTATATTTTTTACATAAATGTTTTTTCTGGTAAGGATGCAGGGATGTTATTGTGAGACATATTAAATAATTAAACTGAGAAATGAGATAAAGTGGACCCCAAATAAGGCTTTAGAAATGGGAATGGAGAACAGCTGGCAGTTGTGATACGTATGAGAGGTAGTACAGACAGTTTGGGGGACTTCACACAAAAGTCTTCAACATTTTTTCACGTGCCTTCCACAAGCAATGTTGAAATACTTTTGTCTGTCTTCCTATGTTATTACATTGATTCGCATATTTTTTATGTTTAATTCATTAAAAAAAGATAGAATAGCATTTTGTAATGAACATTCAAGAAAACTGTTCATTACTGTAAAATTTATACAGTAGAATCTAAATTCCATAGCAAACTGATTCTGGCAATTACTCCCTTTAAATTCATTAAAAACTGTTCTTTAACAGTTGTAAATTTTATCTCACTATTTTTGCTTATTGAGTCTACCCCAATAAAAATATAACACACTTGAAAGTTTATACTGGCCACTACATTATAGTCCTTTCCAATTTGAAAGTAAATTAATATTTTAAAATTATCTTCATCTTTTTGTGAACATAAGATTTTTAGCATTAAATTTTACAGAATAAAATAGTACTTTGTCAAGGGTAAGTGACAATATTATCTACTCATGTAAGTACCTACCTATTTATCAGTATTTATACCAGTGCAAAAAATAGCATTTGAATGTTTATCTAGGAAGTAAATTTGTTTCTAAACTTGTTTCAACTGCATATTGTTTTGTTACTAACAAATATTAGCATATGCTGATTCTGGTATGGCAAAACTGTGCGCTTTTAGAGTTTAAAAGATTTTAGCATTCTAACATTTCTACAACTTTCAGGACATTTGATTCTGAAGCAGATTTTTCTTTCATTAAAATGAGGGAATATAACTTGAATATGTTTTAATTACTTAACATTTGTTTAGTATAATTTTGGTTAAAATTCATATAGGACAAAATGACAGCCATACAATCATCAAAATAATATAAGTAATATGTTGTTGTAAATAAAAGTAATAATACATTTCAGATTTGAGTAAATTTTCTTCTGTTTTGTTCTAAGAAGAGTTGCTTCTACTCAAGTTTTAGGGAGAAGGATTGACTAATTTGTCCCCTGCTATAATCCTTTAATAACAAATGATCATAGAGGAACAGATGAAAGATGTAGCTTCATGGAACACCCACTGGAGTGGGATAACAGAGGAAAAGAGAACATTCAGAAGCCATTGCTAGCTGAAAGTCTCCAGTGGATTGACTCCTGGGAAATTCACCGTCTTGGGGCAGAAGGAAGGACAGGAAAATTTACTATTTGATAGTTTTTCTTCCTAGTGTAAGCAGGAAGCTGTTTAAAGCCAAATAACCATAGAGACAGAGGAGTGTAATTTATGAGAGTAAAATTGTAATTAGCTACAGAAACTTGAAAACTAACTTGTGTGTACTTTTGAATTGGTTGTGCTTTTTATTGTCATCTCTCTTAAAAATTTCACATAAATGATGGAATGTAATTGAAGAATGTTATTTGAACAGAATAAATGGAATTCTCAATAGCTGCATATAGTCCTTGGGGTTTGTTTCCTTATTTCATAAGTTAAATTTGAGCAAGGAAGAATTCTTATTGATAAAATTGATTTAATAAGCATGAATATAGCCCGTGGTGAAAGGTAGGTGCACATAACACAAAATGTAAAACTAGTGATGCAGGAAAAAATGTTTAAATATATACTGAAAATTGAGAACACATTCAAAGTACAATAGTATTTGTTCAGAATTTATATGCAGTTTTGAGCAACAGGTGCAAATATCATAGCATAACAATTGAAAACATTGGCATAGAATGTTGATTCTGTATAAATATTTTATATACTTATTCACAAATGCTCAATTTCTGCATTCAGTTCTAAAATCATTTCAATCTAAAATGACTTATTAATCATTTTGAAGATATTTTAGCAAAACAGTATTTGCATGTTTTATTTAGACATTTGATTTTATGTTCTTGATGTTATACCTGTATTTCAAACAACAAATACATTAAACATATTTATTCAGTTCCTCCTTTCCTAATGAACACCAGTTCACAGTTGTGTGTGTGTCTGTGAGTGCAAATGTGTGTGTGTCTTTAATACAAATGTTTCATATGTTCTATATTTGTGGGTTTGTTTTTACTTCTGTGATGTCCTCAGGTACATACAATGTGATATTTGGATTACAGAAACTATTATCACTCTGAATTCTTGTACTTAAACTGCACTGGAATTGCCATTTTCCACTTTTCATTTCTTTCTCCTGAAAACATCTATATCAATAGCCTTCGACTGGGGGCAACTTTGCCCTCCAGAGAACATTTGGCAATATCTGGAGACATTTTTGTTTTCTCCAGTGATGTGGGGTGTGCTGCCAGCATCTAGTAGGTGGAATCCAGGGATGCTGCTATACCTACCACAGTACCTAGGACAGGCCCAAAACAAAGAATGATCTGGCCCCAAATGTCAGTAATCTCAATGCTGAGAAATTCTGAACCAGAAAATCGGAAACATGGTATTAAGATTAGAAGATGCAATATTTGATAAATGAATTGAGTATATGATGTGGTTTCTGTCACAGCTGGCTTGTCTAATGGCTAGTCACCCTCATTTCTTCTTTGCTAATTGAATCCAATATTCAGTAGCTTGCAAATTGCTTAGCCTAGTGAATAAATTATAACTAGTCTAAACTAATTAGAGCAGCCAGCCCATTCTTCTTTGCTAATTATTGGCTTAAAATAGGACATAAAAATTTTATTTTAAGAAAGTCTTCTAGAAATTTCCAGGAATATTGGAATCTTTATCCTATCAAAGGAGATAAATTTACAAAGTGAAAATCCTTTTTCTCTTTGTCCTTTCCTTTTTTTTTTTTTTTTTTTAAATTATATTCGCGTCCTGGATTTGATTACATGAGGACACTACCCCTGAGGCTATAGCAGGTATCTCATAACCATGAGGTGGTAAGTCTATATGCCAAATCCAACACTAACATTTTAGAGTAGAGAGATCCTGGATTCCTAATGTTGACTTCTGTACCCATCTCTGAGATTATGTGTGTACAGAATATTATTAATAGGTAGTTATATGAAGCTGTAGCTGGATGATTGATACCAAAATAACAACTTCTGTTTATAATAAATGCAAAACTACATGAGATACAAAAATAGCTTTTGAATGTATCAGAGAAAAACCCAAGGCATCTACAACTTTAGGGTCCAAGACACCATTAAGAAAGAAAGTTCAATGAGGTTGATCTATTTTTGTTGTTTTTTCTTCATAGAAAATTACTGATAAACTTCATGTGAAATATTACAAAATACTTTGAGTCAAGATTTTGAAAAAAAAGGAAACGGAAATTGTGGAGAAATAGGTCAAATATTCTGTGCACAATTCAACCTCCAGACATTTATTAATTTCTAATTGTCATATGGGCTCTAATTAGAGACAGAAAAACTAAACAGAAAGTAGATGATAAGGGGAAACGTTCTAAATTTAGACATTTGCCACGATTGAGAAGTTATAAACTGTTGGGGTGATCAGACCCAATACCAGGCCATTGGGGCTATGAAGTCCAGCGGAGTCAAAAGAATGAGAAAAGACAAGTTGAGAGAGAAAGTGGGAGGGT
>NW_012101242.1:135327-148782 GCF_000951045.1 Mandrillus leucophaeus
AAAAACCCAAAAAACAAATTATCAGGTATGTTATAACAATAACATACTAAAAGCTGAAGTCCAAGAAAAAAATTAAGATACAATGAATAAATCTGCAATAATCTAGATAATAGAATTAGTACAAATACGTTTTTTGTTTTTTGTTTGTTTGTTTGTTTTTTTGAGACAGAGTCTCACTCTGTCAACAGGCTGGAGTGCAGTGGCATGATCTCAGTTCACTGCAACTTCCAACTCCCTGGCTCAAGTGATTCTCCCGTCTCAGCCTCATGAGTAGCTGGAAATATAGGCATGTGCCACCACGCCCAGCTAATGTTTGTATTTTTAGTAGAGATGGAGTTTCACTGTGTTGGCCAGGCTGGTCTAGATCTCCTGACCTCATGATCTGTCCCCTTCAGCCTCCCAAAGTGCTGGGATTACCGGCATGAGCCACCAGGCCTGGCCACAAATAAGTTTTAATATATCTGTGACTAATATATGAAGAAGATAAAACAACTTATTAGAGGACTGTAACCTATAATAAAGAAACATATCAAAAAAATATGAGAACTTAAAATTACTGAGAGGTGACAATGTGCCAGCAGCCCTCACTTGCTTTTGGCACTTCCTACGCCTTGGCATCCACTCTGGCCACGCTTGGGCAGTGGTTGTTTCTGCTGGCATGGGTTCAGGGTGGGCACAGGCTCGGCGGGCCCCATATTCTGTGTGACTGGCTGGCACCTGCTGGGCTTGATTGGGGGCAAGCTCCCTCTGGGCTGCCAGAGTGCCTGGGCTGGGTGCCGCAGAGTCCCATGGTGAGAGCTGGTGAGAGGTGAAGCTGGCTGGGCTTCTAGGATGGGTGGGAACTTGGAGAACTTTGTGTCTACCTAAAAGATTGTAAATGCACCAATCAGCACTCTGTGCCTAGCTAAAGGTTTGTAAATGCACCGATCAGTGCTCTGTGTCTAGCTAAAGGTTTATAAATGCACCAGTCAGCGCTCTGTGTCTTGCTAATCTAGTGGGAACTTGGAGAACTTTTCTGTCCATCTAAAGGATTTTAAACACACCGATCAGCCCTCTGTGACTAGCTAAAGGTTTGTAAATGCACCAATTAGTGCTCTGTGTCTAGCTAATCTAGGGGGGACTTAGAGAACTTTTCTGGCTAGCTAAAGGATTGTAAATGCACCAACCAGTACCCTGTCAAAACGGATCAATCAACTCTCCTCTGTAAAACAGACCACTTGGTTTTCTGTAAAATGGACCAATCAGCAGAATGTGGGTGGGGTCACATCAGGGAATAAAAGCAGGCTGCCCAAGTCAGCAGCAGCAACCCACTCAGGTCACCTTCCATGCTGTGGAAGCTTTGTTCTTTTGCTCTTCTCAATAACTCTTGCTGCTGCTCACTCTTTGGGTCCGTATCACCTGGGTTTTTGGGCAGGGGTTGTTTATGAGCTGTAACCTTTATGAGCTGTAACACTCACCGTGAAGGTCTGCAGCTTCACTCCTGAAGTCAGCGAGACCACAAACCCACCAGAAGGAAGAAACTCTGGACACGTCTGAACATCAAAAGGAACAATCTCTGGACACATATCTTTAAGAACTGTAACACTCACTGTGAGTGTCTGTGGCTTCATTCTTGAAGTCAGTGAGACCAAGAACCCACCAATTCTGGACACATTTTGGCGACCCAGATGGGACTATTGCCAAGTGGTGAGACTATCGCCTATGGCCAAGTGGTGAGTACCATCTGATCCCTTTCGCTTGCTATTCTGTCCTATTTTCCCCTAGAATTCGGGGGCAAAATACTGGGCACCTGTCAGTCAGTTAAAAGTGACTAGCAGGCCGTCAGACTAAAGACATAGATGTAAGGCTTTCTGGGAAAAGGCTCTCTAACAACCCCTGACACTTTGGAGTTGGGAGCGTTGGTTTGCCTGGAACCAGCTCCTGATTTTCCTGTACTTCTGCGCTGAGCTGAGGGTCAACAGAGAGGAAAGACATTCAGCTCCGGGGTCCTGATAACAAGTTGGTTGACCCTGCGGCCATGAGTGGAACTCTCGAAGTCATGTCATGGCACCCAAGCGAGATTCGCCCATCTATCCTATCTATCCTGACCCTTGCCTCCTGGGTCCTAATGCCTGCCAGACAAACTTTCTCTTGCCTCTCTTCTCCAAGGCTAGTCCCACTTCTGAAAATCACTCCCCGTCTCTGGTGCTTTTCTAGTTTCTCTGGTAAGAATGATTTCTAGTATAAACTCCAGGACTCTGATACCTTATTTAGGTACCTGGACTCACCAATAAGAAAGACATAATTTTTGCCCAAAGCCCCATTGTTGGGGGTACCATCTGGAATTATAGGATCCCATCTCAGACTAGCAGGCATAACAAAAGCTATTCCTGAAGCTAGGATATGGGGAGCATCAGAAATTTTATCCTTCCTATTCATATAAGTGAGGACAAAAGGTGTCACTCTTCCAACCCCGGAGATCCCTTCCCTCCCTCAGGGTATGGCCCTCCACTTCATTTTTGGGGCATAACATCTTCATAGGACACGGGTAAGTAAGGTCCCAATACCAGCAGCTGAATGTTTAGGACTCCAACAGGTTTTTGAGAATGCATCAGTAAGGGCCACTAAATACCATTTTTCTCAGTCCTCTTAGTGGCCTAGGAGGACAGGCAAGGTTGCAGGTTTTCAAGAATGTGTTGGTAAGGGCCACTAAATCCGACCTTCCTCGATCCTCCTTGTGGTCTGGGAGGAAAACTAGTGTTTCTGCTGCTGTGTTGGTGAGCGCAACTATTCCGATCAGCAGGGTCCAGGGACCATTGTGAGTTTTTGGGCAGGGGTTGTTTCTGCTGCTGCATCGGTGAGTGCAACTATTCTGATGAACAGGGTCTAGGGACTGTTATGGGTTCTTGGACAAGAGGAGAAAGAAAACAAACCAAAACTATGGGCAGTTTTGTCTTTCAGATGGGAAAAACTCAGGCATCAACAGGCTCACCCTTGAAATGCACCCTGAGCCATTGGGACCAATTTGACCTACAAACCCTGAAAAAGAGGTGGCTTATTTTTTTCTGCACTATGACTTGACCCCAATATTCTCTCCCTGATGGGGAAAAATGGCCAACTGAGGGAAGTGTAAATTACAATACTATCCTGCAGCTTGACCTTTTCTGTAAGAGCGAGGGCAAATGGAGTGAAATACCTAATGTCCAAACTTTCCTTTCATTGAAGGAGAATACACAACTATGCAAAGCTTTCAATTTACATCCCATAGGAGGACCTTTCAGCTTACTCCCATATCCTAGCCTCCCTATAGCTCCCCTTCCTATTAATGATAAGTCTCTTCTAATCTCCCCCGCCCAGAAGGAAATAAGCAAAGAAATCTCCAAAGGGTTACAACCCCCCCCCCAGGTTATCGGTTATGTCACCGTCAAGCTGTAGGAGGAGGGGAATTTGACCGAAACCAAGTACATGTCCCCTTCTCCCTCTCTGATTTAAAGCAGATCAAGACAGACCTGGGGAAGTTTTCAGATGATCCTAATAGGTACCTGTATGTCCTACAGGGTGTAGGGCAAACCTTCCATCTCACTTGGAAAGACGTCATGCTATTGTTAGATCAAACCCTGGCCTTCAACGAAAAGAATGCGGCTTTAGCTGCAACCAGAGAGTTGGGGGATACCTGATATCTTAGTCAAGTAAATGATAGAATGACAGCTGAAGAAAGGGACAAATTCCCTACCAGTCAGCAAGCAGTCCCCAGTATGGATCCCCACTGGGACCTCAGCTCAAATCATGGGGACTGGAGTCATAAACATCTGTTGACCTGTGTTCTAGAAGGACTAAGGAGAATTAAGAAAAAACCCATTAATTTTTCAATGAGGTCCACCATAACTCAGGGAAAGGAAGAACATCCTTCTGCCTTCCTCGAGCAGCTACAGGAGGCCTTAAGAAAATATACTCCCCTGTCACCTGACTCCCTCAAGGGCCAATTGATTCTAAAAGATAAATTTATTACCCAATCAACTGCAGATATCAGGGGAAAGCTCCAAAAGCAAGCCCTGGGCCCTGAACAAAATCTAGAGGCATTATTAAACCTGGCAACCTTGGTGTTCTATAATAGGTACCAAGAGGAATAGGCCCAAAAGGAAAAGCGAGATCAGAGAAAGACCACAGCCTTAGTCACGGCCCTCAGACAAGCAAACCTTGGTGGTTCAGAGAGGATAGAAAATGTAGCAGGCCAGTCACACAGTAGGGCTTGTTACCAGTGTGGTTTGCAAGGATACTTTAAAAAAGATTGTCCAACGAGAAACAAAGCCGCCCCCTCGTCCATGTCCACTATGCTGGGACAATCACTGGAAGGTGCACTGTCCCAGAGGACAAAGCTTCTCTTGGTCAGAAGCCCCCAACCAGACGATCCAACAACAGGTCTGAGGGTGCCCAGGGCAAGCGCTAGCTCATGTCATCACCCTCACTGAGCCCCAGGTATGCTTAACCATTGAGGGCCAGGAAATTGCCTTCCTCCTGGACACTGGCACAGCCTTCTCAGTGTTAATATCCTGTCCTGGATGACTGTCCTCAAGGTCCGTTACTATCCGAGGAATCCCGGGAAACCTATAACCAGGTATTTCTCCCACCTCCTCAGTTGTAATTGGGAGACTTTGCTCTTTTCACATGCCTTTCTTGTTATGCCTGAAAGTCCCACACCCTTATTAAGGAGAGATATATTAGCCAAGGTTGGAGCTATTATCTACACAAATATGGGGAACAAGTTACTCATTTGTTGCCCCCTACTTGAAGAGGGAATCAACCCTGAAGTCTGGGCATTGGAAGGGCAATTTGGAAGGGCAAAAAATGTCCACCCAGTCCAAATCAGGCTAAAAGACACCACCACTTTTCCTTATCAAAGGCAATATCCCTTAAGGCCTGAAGTTCATAAAGGATTACAGGATATTGTTAAACATTTAAAAGCTCAAGGCTTAGTAAGGAAATGCAACAGTCCCTGCAACACCCCAATTCTAGGAGTACAAAAACTGAACGGTCAGTGGAGACTAGTGCAAGATCTTAGACTCATCAATGAGGCAGTAATTCCTCTATATCCAGTTGTACCCAAGACCTATACGCTACTTTCTCAAATACCAGAGGAAGCAGAATGGTTCACGGTTCTGAACCTCAAGGATGCCTTCTTCTGTATTCCCCTGCACTCTGACTCCCAGTTTCTCTTTGTCTTTGAGGATCCCACAGACCACACGTCTGTGGGAAAGAGAGAAGAAGAAACTGTGAGGCAAAGAGAAGGAGACAGAGGAAGAGACAGAGAGACAGAAAGTCAAAGAAGGAAAGAGAGGAAGAGACAAAGAGGGAGTCAGAGAGAAAGAGAGAAAGAGAAAGCGACAAAGAAGAAGTTGAAGAGATAGAAAGAGAGAGATAGAAACAGTAAAGAAAAAACAGTGTACCCGATTCCTTTAAAAGCCAGCATAAACTTCTATCTACCCAGCCAAGGTATATTCTTATGTGGAATGTTGACCTATATCTGCCTCCCCACTAACTGGACCGGCACCTGCACCTTAGTCTTTTCAAGTCCCAACATTAACATTGCCCTAGGAAATCAGACCCTGTCAGTACCTCTCAAAGCTCGAGTCTGTCAGCACAGAGCCATACAACTAATACCCCTACTTAGAGGGTTAGAAATAGCTACTGCTACAGGAACCACAATATCCAGTTTATCTACTTCATTATCCTACTACCACACACTCTCAAAGGATTTCTCAGACACTTTGCAAGGAATAATGAAATCTATCCTTACTGTACAATCCCAAATAGACTCTTCAGCAGCAGTGACTCTCCAAAACCGCTGAGGCCTAGACCTCCTCACTGCTGAGAAAGGAGGACTCTGCACCTTCTAAAGAGAAGAGTGTTGTTTTTACACTAACCAATCAGGGATAGTACGAGATGCCACCCGGAATTTACAGGAAAAGGCTTCTGAAATCAGACAACACCTTACAAATTCTTGTATCAACCTCTGGAGTTGGGCAACATGGCTTCTGCCCTTTCTAGGTCCCATGGCAGCCATGTTGCTGTTACTCGCCTTTGGGCCCTGTATTTTTAACCTCCTTGTTAAATTTGTTAAATTTGTTTCCTCTAGAATCGATGCCATCAAGCTACAGATCTTACAAATGGAATCCCAAATGAGTTCAACTAACAACTTCTACTGAGGACCCTGGTCTGACCCACTGGCCCAGAGAGCTCCCTGCTAGAGGACATTACCTCTGCGGGGCCCCTTCTTCACCCCTATCCAACAGGAAGTAGCTATAGCAGTCATTGGCCAAATTCCCAATAGCAGGTGGGGTGTCCTGTTTAGAGGGGTGATTGAGAGGTGACAACGTGCCAGCAGCCCTCACTCGCAGACTTCCTTGGCCTCAGCATCCGCTCTGGCCACACTTAAAAAGCACTTCAGCCTGCCACTGTTGCTGCGGGGCCCCTCTCTGGGGCTAGCTGAGGTTGCAGCCAGCTCCCTCTGCTTGCTGAGAGGTGTGGAGGGAGAGGCGCAGGCGGAAGCCAGGGCTGCACATGGTGATTGAAGGCTGGCCTTGGTTCCTGGTGGGCTCAGACTCAGTAGGCCCTGCATTCTGCATGGCCGGCTGGTGCCTGCTGGGCTTGATTGGGAGATGAGCTCCCTCTGTGCTGCCAGAGTCCCGGGCTGGGTGCCACAGAGTCCCACCACACCCGTGCTGGTGAGAATTGAAGCCAGCTGGGTTTCTGGGATGGGTGGAGACTTGGAGAACTTTTGTGTCTAGCTAAAGGATTGTAAACATACCAATCAGCACTCTGTGTCTAGCTAAAGGTTTGTAAACACACCAATCAGCACTCTGTGTCTAGCTAATCTACTGGGGACTTGGAGAACTTTTCTGTCTAGCTAAAGGATTGTAAACATACCAATCAGCACTCTGTGTCTAGCTAAAGGTTTGTAAACACACCAATCAGCACTCTGTGTCTAGCTAATCTACTAGGGACTTGGAGAACTTTTCTGTCTAGCTAAAGGATTGTAAATGCACCAGTCACACTCTGTGTCTAGCTAAAGGTTTGTAAATGCATCAATCACACCCTGTCAAAACAGACCAATCAGCTCTCTGTAAAATGGACCAATTAGCTCTCTGTAAAATGGACCAATCAGCTCTCTGTAAAATGGACCAATCGGTAGGATGTGGGTGGGGTCAGATAAGGAAATAAAAGCAGGCTGCCTGAGCCAGCAGCTGGCAACTGAGTGCAATCACCTTTCACTGCCTGGAAGCTTGGTTGTTTCACTGTTGGCAATAAATGTCACTGCTGCTCACTCTTTGGGTCTGTGCTGCGTTTATGAACTGTAACACTCACCGCAAAGGTTTACAGCTTCACTCCTGAACTGGGTGAGACCATGAACCCACCAGAAGGAAGAAACTCCGGACTCCTCCGAACATCAGAAGGAACATACTCCGGACACACCATCTTTAAGAACTGTAATGTTCACTGTGAGGGTCCACGGCTTCATTCTTGAAGTCAGCGAGACGAAGAACCCCCCAATTTTGGACACAGTACAATAACTAAAATAATATATGCATTAAAGGCATTTGTATATGGCCAGAAAGTCGTATAGTATTCCAAAAGATGAAAATTTAATACACGTAGAACAATGCAACTTGTAGTGCATAGAAAAAAGGGTTAATAAATCCAAATAAAATACATGAAATGCAATACAAGTTATGAAAAAAGTATTACTGTATATTCAATTGGAATATTACTACAGAAGTTAAAAAGAATGAAGCAAAAGCAATATTTGAAGAGATACAGTCTAAGAATTGACAGAAACACAGATGATATCAAGCCACAAATTCAAGACTTGCTTTTAACACTGAAAATGATTTAAAAAATTAAAAACCCTATGAACATTGTAATAAAACTTTTTAACTATCAAGGAAAGGGGCATCAGGGTAATGTTCAAAGCAACACCAAATTAAAAAGATACATTCCTTTAAAAGGAAGAGCAATGAATCTGACAATTGTTTTATCACAAACAGTGGGAGACAAATGACTTTGGGATCACATCTAAAAAGTGTAGGAAAAAAAGTAACTGTCAATCTAGATAGAATTTAATACATAGTAAAAATAATCTTTTTAAAATGAAGATTAAATATATATTTTTGGAGAAAAATAACTCTAATACATCCAAAAAGATAATAAAACCTTTTCTAAATTTGTATCTGTTGCAACAGCAGACTTAGAATGTGTAAAACAAAACAAGCATAATTTAAAAGAAAAAAGTTGCATTCATAACTGCAGCTGAATATCTTGAAACATGAATTTCCATAACAAAAAATCTTACAATAAATGAGGAGCTATAGAAGAGATTTGAACCATGCAACTAACAATATTTACGCAACTGGTTTAAATGGAACGTTGTACTCAGCAATCACAGAATATATTATTCTTTCAAATCTCAAAAAGATCACGTAAAAACTCTTACAAATAAAAAATAATAAAGACTACCAATATAAAGCGGGAAAATGCTTAAAGAAATACTTCACAGAAATACGACAATGTCAATTATCATATAAACATATGCTCAACTTTTTATTAAAGTCCAAATCCATATGAAATTCCATTATGCATTTTCTAGAATAGTTAAAGTTAAAAAGACAGATATTAGAAAAAAATGATTGGCATTATGAAGTAACTATAACATAAGCCTGCATGAAGTAAAATTGGTTCAGATAAACTAAAGCAAACAAACCAAAACAAACAAAAAACATTGCCCAAAACACTTTAGCATTACCTTGTAATGCTGAATATATGCAAAACCTAAGATTCAGTGATTCCGTTCATGGGTTTATATTCAACATAAGTATGCCCACATAAACAACAACAACATGTATACAAATATGTAAACATTATTAGCAATAGGCTCAACCTGAAAATAACCCCATGTACTTTTAAAATTTGAAATATTGATTCTGATTTTGTCTTCCATTACTGCCACTTTCTCAGCTCCTTTCCCTCTTCCTTGTGTTGCTAATCATGTGGGTTTATTTTTACTATCAAATTATTCAGATGAGTTAATGTGACCCGAGAAAAGCCAGAAACCTGTATGGTATACCACAGATGCTGATAATAAGTAGCATCAAAAGTAGAATGGATAAATATACTGTACTACTTTCATAGAATGACATATTATACAACAGTTAAATGAACAAATTGCTGCTACATACAGGAACACAGATGGAACTTCTAGACATTACGTTTGTATGAAAGAATCTAGAGACAAAAAATTTTTTAAAAACATATTCATTTTGTTTATAAACATTCAAAACAGACAAAACAAATACACATTTTAAATTGTATTTTAATAATAGAATTCAGAATAGAATTTATCTTTTTAGGATTACAGTGGGATGAGTACCTGAAGAAAGTTTCAAAAATGTGGGTATTAGTCTACATTTTGATGTGGGTATACAAACATTCATTTTGTAAAAATATATCAAGCTGTAGTCTCGAGATTTGTGCATTTTACTTATATACATATTATTATTCAATTTAATGATTACCATCAACATATTTATAAATTTTATGTAACTTTTTTTCATAACTTTCCAGCATATAGATATTGAATAGCATATTAGTAGCAATGCTACTGTGTGCAGTGTTAAATTCTAGAAGTCAACTTTTCATGGAAGTAACATGTTTATGTCTTTATTTTAGACAGTTAAATCATTGGTTTGTGCAATGGATTGCATGGTGCAATTTTTCTGGCAGAGGAATTACTTGGAGATTGATCTCATTGATAGTTCAATGATTCCCTTGTAAAATTAATGACTTATTTCTCAGTTTGAAATAATAGGGTGATTTACTTTGTAAATGTCCCTCAGCTAAACATCACCTAGGAACTTCTATTGTTGAATCAATTGAGTTTACTATTGATAGCAGTGAGGGAGAATATACACCATAGAGAACCATGGGGCATCCCAGGAGGATAGTCTTAAAAATAACTTGTTGTAGAATTTTTGATTTGGTTGGATAAATTTGGGGGTTTTCTGTTGACTGGGTGTTGTCAGAAAGTGGCTTCAACTTTATAACCAGGCATTCAATAAATCTTATCTACAGGGAGGGGTAATCAGAACAAGAATGAACCTGTGATTACACAAGAATTAGCAGTCACTACTTTAGTGAGAGAAAGGAATGTTTGGTATTTTACGGACTGCACAGTGATCTCATTTTTCTCACTTTTTCATGATCACAGAGTAACCTCATTTGCTATAGCTGTTCTGTAATATCATTTATGTCCAACAGTAGAACAATATGATATACCTGTAAGCCTCATATCACTTTGGAATAACAATAACCTGTGGATGCTAGATCAGTTTATAATAATATATTCAGTGTTGAGATCTAGCTGTGAGGACAGTTCTCCGATATCAGGGGCTCTTATTATCAGTATCTATGGTATACCATACATATTTCTGTTTTATATAGGGTCATGTTAACTCATTCGATTAATTTGATAGTAAAAATAAGCCCACATGATTAACAACAAAAGGAGGAGGGAAAGGAGTTCAGAAAGTGACAGTAATAGAAAACAAAACCAGAATCAATATATCACATTTTAAGAACTGAGATAATATTGGTATATATATAGGTATAGATATAATGAGAAAAAACAATTATGTCTGCACTCTTCACTCTACATAAAAATGGGACCAACATTTTGTTTGTAAAGAACAGTGGAAAGAAGATATATTGTGTTCGACCCACAGAAAGCCATAATGGAGGGATCTATTAGGAAAGGTGGACAGAGCAGCAATAGAACAGTGGACAGGAAAACGTTCTCAAGACAGAGCTGCTAATTTAGGGGGACTCATTTTGAGGAAAAGGGTTTCCATCTAGTTTCAGTTTAGTATAACATGATAGAGCCAACCAAATTTGCAAGTCCATGTTGATTTGGAAAAACTAATATATGACTAAACTTTGTTGATTAAAAACAAAAGGGATCTTTTCCAACTATTTGAATCTTTTAAGTATGATATTTTTACAAGAAGTAATAGAAAGCATAGGGATAACTGAGATTGATATTTTCACTGCAGTAGAATTGGTTTTTTAAAGTTAGATTAAATATGATTTGGAAAAGTAGGGTTATCTTTATTTAGAAAACTAAAGTGTTTATTTTACTCTAGGTTGAAAGCAAAATAAAATCTGTAACTTACGTATTTCATGATTTTTAGTACAAAAGTACCAAAATGTTCAAAAATAAAATGTTCTGTCACTAAGCAATTCATGAATAGCACTATTAATTCTGTGGCCACCTTTATATAGCATTGGCATCACACCAATATTTCAGCCTTTTCTCTTCTTTTCCAACTTTCATTTTAGATACAAGGGTTATATGTGCCAATTTGTTACATGGGAATGTTGCATGCTGCTGATGTTTGGATTACGGATCCCCTCACCCAGGTAGTGAGGATAGTACCCAATAGGTAGTTTTTTAACCACCCCTTACCTTTTTGAAATTGATAGTCTTTATTGTTCCCATATGTATGTTTGTGTGTGCTTAATGCTTAGCTCCCACTTATACATGAAAACACGTAGTATTTGGTTTTCTGTTCCTGTATAACTTTGCTTAGGATTACAGCCTCCAATTCCATCGATGTTGCTTCAAATGACATGACTTCATTCCTTTTTATGGCTTCTTGGTATTCCATGGTTTATATGTACCACATTTTCTTTATCCAGTCTACTGTTAATTGGCACCTGGGTTGATTCCATGTTTCTTGCTATTGCGACTATCACACTGATGAACATGTGAATGCCTGTGTCTTTTTGGTGGAATGATCTATTTTCTATTGGGTATATAGTCTATCATAGGATTGCTGGGTCAAATGATAGCTGTTTTAAGTTCTTTGAAAAATAACCAGAGTGCTTTCTACAGTGGCAGAACTAATTTACACTCCCACCAACAGGGTGTGTTTCCTGTTCTTTGAAGCTTCATCAGCCTCTGTCGTTCCTTCACTTTTTAGTAATAGCCATTATGACTTGTGTGAGATGGTATATCTCACTGCAGTTTTCCTTTGTATTTCTCTGATGGTTAGTGATGCAGAGCATTTTTTCATATGTTTGTTAGTCACTAGTGTGTCTTTTTATGAGCAGTGTCTGTTCATGTCCTTTGCTTTTATTTCAATAGGGTTATTTGTGTTTTGCTTGTTGATTTGTTTCTGTTCCCTATAGGTTCTAGATATAAGGCCCTTGTTAGATGCATAGTTTACCAATATCTTCTCCCATTCTGTAGATTAGCTGTTTGCCCTGTTGATAGTTTCTTTTGCTGAGCAGATACTCTCTAGTTTAATAAGGCTCTACTTGTCTATTTTGTTGTTGCAATTGCTTTTGAGGACTTAGCCAAAAATTATTTGCCAATGCCAATGTTGAGTACAGTATTTCCTGTGTTGTCTTCTAGGATTTTATAGTTTGAGGTCTTAAATATTTAATCTATTTTGAGTTAATTTTTGTACACATTGAAATAAAAGGGTCCACTTCAATCTTCTGAATATATCTAGACACTTAGCACCATTTATTGAATATGGAGTCATTATATCATTATTTGTTTTTGTCAGTCTTCTCAAGGATCAGACGGTCGTAGGCGTGCAGCTTTATTTCTGAGCTTTCTATTATGTTATTTTAGTCTATGTGTCTGTTTTTATACCAGTAACAAGGTGTTTTGGTTACTGTGGCCTTACAGTATAGTTTGAAGTCAGATACTGTGATGTCTCTGGCTTTGTTCTTTTTGATTAAAAGTGCTTGGCTATTTGGGCTCTTTTGGGGTTTCATATTGAATTTTAGAATAGTTTTCTTCTAATTCTGTTAAGAATAATGTTGGTAGTGTGAGAGGAATAGTATTAAGTTCATAAATTGCTCTAAGCAGTATGGTCATTTTTATGATATCGATTATTCCAATCCATGAACATATAATTTTTTTCATATACTTGTACCATCTCTGATTCCTTTCAGTAGTGTTTTGCAATTCTAATTATAGAGATTTTTCTCCTCATTGGTTAACTATATTCGTAGGTATTTCATTTTCATTGTGGCTATTGTAAATGGGATTGTGTTCTTGATTTTACTCTCAGCCTGGACATTGTTGTTGTGTAGAAATACTGCTTATTTTTCACATTGATTTTGTATCCTAAAATTTGATCAAAGTTGCTTATCAATTCTAGAAACTTTCTAGCAGAGTCTTTAAGATTTTCTAGTTATAGAAACACATTTTTAGTGAGGAGAAATAGTTTAACATCTTCTTTTCATGTTTGGATGCCTTTTAATTATTTATCTTGCTTAATTGTACTGGCTAAGACTTCTAGTGCTATGTTGAATAGGAATCATGAAAGTGGGTGTCCCTTGTGTTGTTTCAGTTCTTAAGGGAAATAGTTCAAGCTTTTGGCTATTCAAGGTAATGTTGGCTATAGGTTTTTC
>NW_012101242.1:152117-153371 GCF_000951045.1 Mandrillus leucophaeus
TCTGTCTATCTATCTATCTATCTATCTATCTATCTATCTATCTATCTATCTATCTGTCTATCCACACAAACACTCATAGGAGTGTATATTAGTCCATTCTCACATTGCTAAAAGAAAATACCTAAGATTGAGAAATTTATAAAGGATAGATGTTTAATTGACTCATAATTCAGCATCACCGCAGAGGTCTCAGGAAATTTATCATCATGGCAGAAGGCAAAGGGGAATCAAGGCACCTTCTTTACAAGGCAGCAGGAGGAGAAGTGCTGAGCGAACGGGGAAGAGCCCTTTACGAAACCATCAGATGTTGTGAGAACTCACTCACTATTTCAGAAATAGCATGGAGAAACTGCCCCCATAATCCAATTACCTCCACCTGGTGTCTCTCTTAAACATGGATGTTATGAGGATTATGGGGATTATAATTCAAGATGATATTTGGGTGGGGAAACAAAGAGTAACCATATTATTCAATGACAATATGTATTATTTAGAAGTCTCCTGAGAAACAAAATCAAATTAAAAAGACAAAGAGAGAGAAAAAGATAGATTTATCATGAGGAATTGGTTCATGAGATGATGGAAACTGAGAAGCCTCGGAATCTGCTATATGCAAGCTGCAGGCCCATGAAAGCTAATAGTGTAATTTCAGTTCAAACTCACAGGCCAGGGGGCCAATGGCATAAGTCCTCATCTAAATCCGAAGGCCTAAGAATCAGAAGCACAAATACCTCAGGGCAGGAGAAGATGGGCATCCTAGCTCAAAGCAGAGAGAGTAAACTTACCTTTCCTCCACCTTTGTATTCTATTCAGGCCCTCACCACATCAGTGTTGCCTACTCACATTAGCAAGTGAGATCTTTTTTACTCAGGGTACACTTCAAATCTCTTCCAAAAGAACTCTGTAGACACATCTAGAAATAATGTTTTTCCTTCCATCTGACCAATCCGTTAGCCTATTCAAGTTGACACAAAAAATTAACCATGTTTTTATATTTTTATTTCCTTCATCTGCTACAATGCAGGCTCCAAAAACACAGAAATGTTTTTCTAGTATGTATACCAATGCATAATAAACATACATAGTAGGACCTCGTACACTATAGTCAATAAAAATATTTTCTTTTTTTTTTTTTATTTGAGACGGAGTCTCGCTCTGTCCCCCAGGCTGGAGTGCAGTGGCCGGATCTCAGCTCACTGCAAGCTCCGCCTCCCGGGTTTACGCCATTCTCCTGCCTCAGCCTCCCGAGTAGCT
>NW_012101242.1:155051-158031 GCF_000951045.1 Mandrillus leucophaeus
TAAAGCCTACTTGATTGTGGTGTATTAACGTTTTGGTATGCTACTGGATTTCATTTGTTAGTACTTTTTGTTGAGGATTTGTGTGTCTACTAGGTTGATGCAAAAGTTATTGTGGTTTTTGTCATTGCAAGTAGTACCAAAAACTGGCTGGGCATGATGGCTAACACCTGTAATCCCAGCACTTTGGCAGGCCGAGAAGGGTGGATCACTTGAGGTCAGGAGTTTGAGTCCAGCCTGGCCAAACTGGTGAAACCCCGTCTCTACTAAACACACACACACACACACACAAAATTAGCTGACCATGGTGGCACTCACCTGTAGTCCCAGTTACTTGGGAGGCTGAGGCAGGAAAGTCTCTTGAACCTGGGAGGCGGAGGTCACAGTGAGTTGAGATCATGCCACTGCACTCCAGCCTGGGTAACAGAGGGAGACTCTGTCTCAGGAGAGGAGAGGAGAGGAGAGGAGAGAAGAGAAAAGAGAGAAGAGAAGAAAAGAAAAGAGAAGAAAAAAGAAAAAAAGTAATAGCAAAAACTGCAAATACTTTTGCACCAACTTCATATATTCTTGAAGGAAATTGGTCTGAAGTTTTCCTTTTTCACTGTATCTCTGCCATATATTGGTATCAGGTTGATGCTACCTTCATAAAATAAGTTAGGGGGTAGCCCCTCCTCTTTGATTTTTTTGGAATAGCTTCAGTGGAATTGGTATCAGTTCTTTGTATGTCTGCTTGAATTGGACTGTGAATCCATCTGATTCAGAGCTTTTATTTTGGTTGATAGGTTCTTCATTATCAATACAATTTCAGGACATTTCCTTTTAAATCCTTTCAATTTCACTTATCATGGCAAAAGGCCATTGATCAGTGGCATAAACTCTGTATGAAACTAGTACATACCTGGCATCTTAATTGTGGGTGAACAGAATTGATTTTAAACTTAAATCACTAATGGTGGCATTGGTGACAAAGTGAGTTACCAATACACAGCAAAATGCCAATACCAGATTGAGAAAAGATTGATGTATTTAAAGTCCCATCCCGTAAAGCTTCTAACTGAAAGGATCCAGTTGTTCACAGGAAAAGGCTTTTAGCACTATTTTCACAGGGATAGGACATGTTAGGGAAATTTTGTGAAAAAAAGAGCTTCACAAATTAAAGATGTTCAATGCTTTATGTCTTCCTAAAACATAAGAAAAACATAAGTAGAATACACAGAAATATTAGGTATATCATTTATACCTATATTTTATTTTCAATTTTAAAGGTTTAATCATAATGAAGAAATATTGGTTCCAGAATATAACAATAGTCCAAAATCCAATCGGGCAGTCATTAAACTTTAAAGTTCCAAAATGATCTCTCCTATGACTCCATGTCTCACATCCAGGTCACACTGAAGCAAGAGGTGGACTCCCACAGCCTTGGGCAGCTACACTTCTGTGGCTTTGCAGGGTACAGTCACCCTCCCAGCTGCTTTCACTGACTGGCATTGAGTGTCTGCAGTTTTTCCATGCACACAGTGCTAGCTGTTGGTGCAGCTACCATTCTGGGATCTGGAGGACAGTGTCCCTCTTCTCACAGCTCAACTAGGCACTGCTCCAGTGGGGACTCTATATAGGGTCTCTGACCCACATTTCCCTTCTGCAGTGCCCTAGCAGAGGTTCTCCATGAGGTCTCTGCCCCTGCAGCAAACTTATGCCTGGACACCCAGGCATTTCCATACATCCTCTAAAATCTAAAGAGAGGTTCTCAATCCTCATTTCTAGATTTCTGTGCACCCACAGGCTTAACACCACGTGGAAACTGCCAAGGGCTGGGGCTTGTACCCTCTGAGGCAATGGCCCAAGGTTTACCTGGCCCCTTTTATCTATGGCTGACACTGAAGCAGCTGGGATGCAGGACCCCATGTTCTGAGACTGCACAGAGCTGGGGGACTATGGGCCTGCCTACAAAACCATTTTTCCTTCCAAGGCATCTGGACTTGTAATGGGAAGGCTGCCACCAAAATCTCTGACATGCCCTGAAGACATTTCCCCATTGTCTTGGTGATTAACATTCATTTCCTCATTACTTATGCAAATTTCTGAAGCAGGCTTGAATTTATCCCATGAAAATGGGTTTTTCTTTTCTGTGGCATTGTCAGGCTGCAAATTTTTCAAAATTTTATACTTTGCTTCCTCTTGAATGCCTTGCTGCTTAGAAATTTCTTCCACCAGATATACAAAATCATCTCTCTCAAGTTCAAAGTTCCACAAATCTCTAGGGCAGGGGCAAAATTCTGCCTGTCTCTTTGCTAAAGCATAGCAAGAGTAACCTTTGTTCCATTTCCCAATAAGTTCCTCATCTCCATCTGAGACCACCTCAGCCTGGACTTCATTGTCCACATAACTATCAGCATTTTGGTCAAAGCCATGAAACAAGTCTCTAGGAAATTCCAAACTTTCTCACATTTTCCTGTCTTCTTCAGAGCCCTCCAAACTGTTTCAACCCCTGCTCATTACCCAGTTCCAATGTTGCTTTCACATTTTTGGGTATATTTACTTATGTTTATATCTATCATTTCTGACCGCCTGAGTAAAAGTATCACGTGGTATGTAAGCATATTTATCAAATATAAGGAAGCATCCCAGGAAACTGAAGAAAATTTCTTATTGAATATTAATTTTGTCATTGCTGTTTGTATTATTGGATCAGATTTAGAGGTTTTCCTGAGCAGAGATTGGGTTTATGCAAATGTATACAGGGCCTAGTAGGTAACTTAAATGTACAAACAGAGAGGTGTCTGAGAATATCAGTGTAGAAGATACTGTCAAGCTGGAAAACTAACATGCCCCATCTTTATAAGGGCTATGTTTGTTATTTAGTTTCAGCTTAGAGATACATAAAGTATCAGTTCAATGTTGGAAGATTTTTGTATTTTTGTAAAGAAAAAGCCATAAATCAAATATTTAACTGTAATTTTCCTATTCTTAAATGGTGACC
>NW_012101242.1:159366-176126 GCF_000951045.1 Mandrillus leucophaeus
GATGGTCTCGATCTCCTGACCTCGTGATCCACCCGTCTCGGCCTCCCAAAGTGCTGGGATTACAGGCTTGAGCCACCGCGCCCGGCCAATAAAAATATTTTCAGTAAGTGTAATAAAAAAGAATGAATAAGTATATCCTCACAGGACGTTCAGAAAGCAAGTTCATAAATACTAAGTGGAGCTCTTTCTGTACACTACCTTTTTAAATGGCAATAGTACTTAAATGAACAATATTTTTTTTCAAATTTGTGATATTATAGCAATATTCACACTTATTAAATTAAAAATTATAATTCAATAGAAAATGTTAATAATAAAAGAGCTGCAAAAGCTCAGTTAGGAATGAACCAAAGGTATTCCATACTAAGGGTATGATACCGATTTAGATTCTAAGCTAAAGAATGTTGCCATAGGTGATAGATTTTCAAGATCACTAACATAGTTAGCAAATTTTTAGGGCATTTACGGTGAGACGGAAATTAGGTTGGACTCTGGAGATGCAAAGACGAATATTACTGGATCACTGTTTTCAATATTTTGACAATGTTTTAGCTAGTATCCTAAGTATTGATAGAATATGACATTGAGAGCATTTGAGTGACTTCTGTTGAAATTGTGCATTCTACAGAGTAATAACTGAAATTTTCTGCAAATTTATAATGTCAAACCGAGGTTTTACAGGCACAGATAAAACACACACAACATTATCTTTTAAGTTAAAACTATTACGTTAATTATTTCTGCACAGTTTGGATAACTAATACAATTACATTTAGAAAATATATTGTTGTATAACAGTGAAGTGTCTGAACCTTCTATGTCAGTGTTCAATTATTGAATTTGACATTCCCAACGGGCTTAACAAGAAGGTGCACTCAAGGAAAGCAGACCACTTCAGACATGACCTTTCCATCTAACAAGTCATATCAGAGCCACACAGATTAATTCCAGTTTGTTCTCTGAGGTGAACGTATTAGGGATATTAAGACTGTGGCAGTGATTTTAAGCAATTTTGGAAAGGAGTAAAAAAACAGGAATTTTGTCAACACTCCAATTCAAAAACTATTGGCTGAGTGCTTTATTTATGAGCTATATTTGATTATCTGTGTCTTCTGAAAAGAAATTATAGACACATTACAGCGAAAGACATATATGCGATCCCTGGCACATAATAGGTACACAATAAATATTGTTGACCTATGACTAAAATAATATATGTTACACAATAAAGCGTACAATAAAATAATAGAAAATAAATTAATACACCAAAGTAATAAGCTCTGGTATTTTAACTTATCAAATATAAAGAAGCATTACAAGGGCTGAAGACAATTTCTTATTGAATATTAATTTTATTGTTGCTGCATGCATTCTTGGATCAGATTTAGAGATTTTCCAGAGAAGAAATTGGGTTTACACAAATGTTTACAGGGCCTAGTAGGTAACTTAGCTGTACAAACAGACAGGTATATGAGCATATCAGTGCAGGAGATACTGTCAAGCTGGAAAACTTACCTGCCCCATCCTTATAACGGGTATGTTATTTAGTTCCAGCTTATAGATACTTAGTGAAGGTAACTAATATTGCCAGACTTTTGTATTTTTGTAAAGAGAAAGCCATAAATTAAAATTTTGACTATAATTTTTCTGTAATTAAATGTTGACTATACACACAGACACACATACACAGACATATATTTTTATTTGGGTAATGTTGACTCTACACACAGACACACATACACAGAGGCATATATTTTTATTTGGGTAAATGTATAAAGATCAGACTATTAGATTACAACCATTAGTTGTTAAATGATTTCTTTCTGGCATATAGAAGCATAAATAACGGCCTACTGAGTTAACAGCTGTCTATATGATGGACCTGACCCTTCTAGAGCAGCAGTACCACCACCACCACCAGTAGCAGGAGTATCAGCAGGTGCATCTTCATTTTGTTTTAACATCACCATCACATTCTCATTACACATCACATAGCTTTGAAAAGGTTTATGTTTTTTTTTTTCTCAAATATTATTAATTTGATATTGACAACATCTCATAGTAATCATTTTTTTTTCATGGTGGTACAGATAAGAAAGATATGATTGGGTTTCATAGTCATAGAATTATTGTCATTCAGGGCCACATAAGACTAGTAGTGTTAAGGCTTATTTCCTTTCTTTCAGTCAGAGTTCTTTAGAAATTCAAAATGCGAATGGGTCTAAAATGATCATTAACAATGTATTAATATGCATAATAAATCCATTTACTAGATAAGTAACATTTACAAATAAATTATAGTTTAGCTGATTTGAGTAACATTGTATCAGATAATTAAAAAGAACCTTCGCATAAAATTGTTTAAATACATTTTCCAATTATAAGGAAAATGAAACCAGGACAGAATAAACGTCTTATCTATTGTAATATAGACAGTTCATTCCCTTACAGATTTGTATAAAAATAAAAGTCAGAAAACACTAAGATATTGATAGTGCTACTGGCTAAGAAAAAGTATCATGTTTACTATTTTCTCTATATCTACATGCAGTTTTCATATTCTGAAATGAATGGTGAAGCCGTAGTCATCTCTTATTATTTTGCAGAGAAGAGCAGACTAGTAAAAGAGCAAGCTGGTGACCTGAGGTTTATTTATTTACTCCTCAGCCTGACAATAATAGTGAAACATAATACTAGTTTCATGAAATTTGTTTAGCTATTTTTTGTTTTATGTGTCAATATTCTGGATTTTAAGAAATAAACTACTAAAACATATATTTAGCCTTATACATATTTATTAAATTATTTTGAAAAATAGCTTTTGGCATGTCTTATTGGTTTAAGAGCTATTATTTTTCATTTTTAAACCTCATGTTATAAACACAGATCCTAATCATTAAATTATTACAAATCTTAAACTGAACATACCTAAGTGTAAAATAGATGTATTATTATATCTCAAGTTAAAAACAGTGGAGGCAAAATTATCGTCACTCATCTTTCAAACTCATTTTACTCTTATTATGTAGAGAAAATGCTTTAATACTTTGGAGTTTTTTATTGTATTACCCTTTATAGTTTTCATTTAGTAATAAAAACTTTTTACATGTTTATAATTTGCAAAGACTAAAATATATTGTAGGTTTTTTCTTATATGATTTAATATTTATTTTTGAAGTATTAATTATTTAAGCAATTTATCATTTTCAGTCATTATTCTTGATCTAAATTCCAGTGATATTTGATTTCTGAGAAATTTACTATTCTTTTGGCTTTTTCATATTGTCAAAATACGTTATTTGTGCATACCTATCTTTGTTGTAAAAAGTGAAATCATGCAAGAAATGGAAAAAAAAAAAGGCTTGTAAACTGAAAATGAAGTGTCTTTTTAGTAGACCCTGTAATTACCCTGAAAATGATCTATCATTTGATAAAGGAATCATAAATCAGGATATTAATAGGTGAATCTTCATTCATGTCCATGGAAACCCAATATACCTTCATAAAGTTGCCCTACACTACCTCTTTAATACTCTTTGCTAAGTGTGCTCTGGCCTCAATTGTTTTCTTTCATGAGCACTGGGAAAATGTGCTCGTTGCTGCTGTAGGGTCACTGCAATTCTACTCCCTCTCTGGAGTACTTTACTTCCTCTATTCATACAAGAAGATCGGATCTTTTGTGTTCTCTGTTAACCATTTCAATATGACCTCTTCATTTTTTTTAACCACAAAATTGTTCCCACATCACTCATCACCATATAAAATTTTCCTTCTTAGTTATTGTGTCCATGCTCATTGATTTATCTGGTACAATATTTGCTCCCTGAGGACTGAACACTAGCTGTTTGATTCCCTTTATTAGAATTGTGAAAGAATGAGGAATCAGGATGCATAGATGTATTTGAGGGAGTTGTATGCCTTTCAGTGAGTGCATCTAGTTGAATGCTTGCAATTTAAATACAGTGTTGTCACGATCAGGCCTAAATTATGTTATAGTAAATACATGTACTTGTTTGCATATCCTTTTTTTAAAGCATAGAGTACTAACATTAATGTCAAGCCATGTGTTACAATCACTATGATTTATTTTTGAAGGCTAATTTCTTTTTCTGATCTTTCTTTGTTTTTCAAGATGCACCACTCTATGCCATTATTTCAGCCACCAAATGACATTCTCTAAACTGTATATGTGTGTGCATATTTCATTATGTCTTCTAGAAGACAACAAGTATTACATTTGTTACAGAATTTTTTGAAATTTGATTTACATTTAGCTTAATGTGAATAATGGGGAATGAGAAAAAATGTCTGTGCTTATTCATTAATTCATCCATTTAAGAAGTACTTATTGAGCACTTACTCTGGACCTAGCACTCATGTAGGCACTCACACGACAGTAGTAAAAAATACATAAAAATTTCAGAAGCAATAGAGCTTGCAATCTCATGTGGGGAGAGGGTAAACAATAAATAAAATAACTAAGTTATATAAAAGTTATAATTAAATAAATTATACTGTCAAAGAAATAAAATTGTTATAAAATAGATTAATACAACTGGTTTTGGAAATAGTGGTGGGGTTTTATAATTAAATGGGGAGTCAGATTTGACCTCATTGAAAAGGCAAGATTTGTGCAAAGACTTGAAGCAAATGAGGGAGTGAGCTATGTGGATAACTGGAAAAAAAAAAAAAAAAAAAAGACATTCCAGACAATGTAGAACAAAAGCTCTTGGATGCATCTCCTTTGTTGATCAAAAGCAAAAAGACCAGCAAAGTTGCAACAGAGTAAGCAATAAGCATACGTTGTGCTTGAGAAATACCCAAGAGCCAAGTTGTGTAAGGTCTTCTGGAGTACAAATAAGCCAGTGATAAGCACACCAACACTTGGGATAAAATTATCTTTATGTGGATGTACCTGTACATGACAAGCAGCAAAGTTGGTAAGAAAGAGCTGGAATAATATTTTAGAGCAGTGACTTCAGTGTGGGGGAGATTTTGCCTTCCTCTCCCAGGAGACACTGGGTAATGTTGATGAAGGATCTTCTTTGGGTACTGTTTGGCCAGCTGGAGACCTCCTCAGCCAGCGATGCCCCTTCCCAGGCCTTGCTTGGCCTTGGGCTTGCTGCGGGAGTTACCCCACCCACTCAACCTGCTGGGGAACACCTGCCTTGTGCTCTGGCCTGGAACCCATGCTCACGTTCCATCCACAGTTGGGCTGGGCATGCAGCAATCTGCTTTGCCTTGGGTGCTGGCAACTGAATGAGGAGAACACAGTGGTGCTTGAAAAACTCTGAGGTGCCAGTGACCCCAAAGCCCTAAAATGAGTGTTACAAAATGCTACAACTCATTCAGTCCTTCTGCACCACTGCAGGCAGCAGTTCCAAGGCTGACGTGCCCTACTGTTCTTTCCCATCATGTGGGGTGACTGCCTGGCACCCACGCAGGATGGAGGGCTACAGTATTACAGCCATTCTTGTACCTGTGTTTGGTGGGTACTGAGTTCTTGTCCAGCATACAAGAATGGGGTTATGCTGATGACCAAATGGTGAGAAGGGAGGAAAAAAGTTTTATTGAGTGACAGAACAGCTATCAATAGAGAGGGGACTTGAAGTGGGTGGTCCTCCACCCAAAGGTAGGCAGTCCCTCCCACCCAAAGGTGGGTAGTCCCTCCTACACGAAGGTGGATAGTCCCAAAGTGTGGCTGAGTCCAGGGCTTTTATGGGCTCAGAATAGGGGAGTGTGTGCTGATTGGTTTATGAGTAAGCAAACAAGGTTAAAACAAAGGCATCACACAAAGCTAGGCACAACAGTGTAAAAAACCAATTAGGGAAGGGTAGGTATATATTTAAAGTAGATGGAATGGGGATCAGTCTGGGAAAAAGCACACCAAATGGGAAGAGAGGTTCTCAGTCTGGTCCGTGGATAAATCTGAGACTTGTAGCCTGGCTTTCAGGCTTTAAACTGTCTTTGGTTTGAAGGTTGGGTTTCATCAGGGAACCTCCCATATCTGCCTAGGGATTTGTCTGCCTCCTACAGCTATCAATGTCTGGAGATTTTACATATATATATATATATATATTTATTTTCATGACTTGGAAATAGGGAGAAAAGGGGTAGTGTTCCTGGAATCTCCTAAGAGGCCAGAAATGCTGCTGAACAACTCACCAGGCATAGGACAGCCTCTCCAGTAAAAATGAGTTATCTGGGCCCAGATGGCAGTAGTGCTAAGGTTAAAAATCCTTGAGAGAATCAAAGTCCAGTCATGAGGTATGTGCTTGGCACATCATTATTGTTTGAAACTATGCTTTAAGTTTTATATATTTCAACATTTGGGTGAAGAGCTGACAATTTCCAAAATAAATGCAGAGAAGGGAAAGAAAAAACACAATCAAGCACTGAAAAGCATTATCCCAATAATAAAAATCTGTGAAGAAATATCAAGAGTAAAAAGTAATTCCATGAGGACTAATTGTTTCAGTTTTCCTGCTCCAGGGCATGTCTTATCTAATGAATAAAACTAGGCCCAAGAAAAACAGTTGTTCTAAGAAATAAAGCTAGAATTCAAAATGAAAAGGCATCTATACCCAGAATAAAAATTATTTTAAGTTCTGTGTTTGCAGACATATGAGGACTGTCAAAAGTTGAGAGAAACATTTGTTCAGATCAACAATGTGCCATTACAAGAAACATTACTATGATCATGCTTCTTCCATAAATGAATAAAGCTAATGGGCAGGCATTCTTGGATTTTGTTTGGCACAGCAGAAACTGGAATTTATCTTAGCACTGTATTAATCCCTTAGGATCACTAACACATCATAAAGTCATATTAGATATGGTAAAACCTAAGAAATACGCTATTCTAACATTTAAGAAACCTAGCGTTTTCTATTAGTTTCTTGACTTACTTTCAGCATTGCTTTTTTGCTTGTTTTGTAATTTGCATGACCATTTTCTGTCTTGGAATCTTGTTTGTTCTCAGTTTCCCCCTAAAGGAGCAGATATTCTAGGTACAAAATGACCTTAAAAGTAATAAGCTGTTGTGTATGTGATTAGAAGTGTTGCTATGAGCTTAAGGATAGATTTTAGACTCATAAATTATGTTGTGACAGTTTGTCATTGTTTACCTTTTTGAAAATAGTTGTCTGTAATTTACCAACCTTACATCTAAATGCTATATTTCTGATTGCAGCTAAAAATGCTTTCTCTGAGGAAAAAATGGATAGTATGGTTCATGGAAGAAAAATAATATGATGAAAATGTCAGGTCTTAGATTGGTAATTTGGGCTTCTGCTGCTGCCTGGTTACCACATGACCCTGAGCAATGCCTGGCTTCTTTGGCCTTTAATTTGTCCATTTCTAAGTGAGCATAATACCACAAAATGAAGATCATTAGATTGTTATGAAGAGACTCTAATAAAAATGCACTTTTCAAAAATGCAGCATAAATGCTAAATAGAGTAAAATATACCTTTCTTCCAATACATTTTTGAGAGCTTTTCATGTTGGTTCTCCTTTAATGATGAGCACCTCATAGAGCTTCAGCAGACTTTTCAAATACCATACAAGTAATTCTTTATTTCTATGAATGCACGGGACATTTAGATCTGTCTGTTCTTCACACAGAGAAGCAAATTGATCATTCAATATATATTCCGCTGTTTATACACAGATATGTGAATTTTCTTCATAACTGATTTAAGGACGAAAGATATAACATTTTATTTCACAGTAGACTAAAATATTGTGGTTCGTATTTGGGTACAAATGAAAGTATGGTAGATTCAATTGTGATATTTGAATTCATTAAAATTTTAGAGGATTTTAGAGCAAATATAATATGTTGACAGCACAATTAAATAACTCGTAACAAACTCAAGTGAAGATATGGGGATTATACTCTAGGTTAGATTAGTTACATTTAAAAAATATTTCTATATATGCTGTCACAGATAAATAAATTCAAAATAAATTATCTTAAAATTTTGAGTAGGCTAGCCTTCCAGAATTGGTATAATTCATTCTTTCAACTGTGATATACTTTAACAAATGCATTAATATTAAATTAATGAAATTATGAAGTTATCTGTCTTTAAATGTCTCAAAAATCCTAGTGACTGAAAGTAGAAAGGCATTGCGCACACATGTAGCCCTCATTTGTAGGCCCTACGTTTCCTAGAAAAATTGGTTCAAATTAAATTTTATGTATAAACATTCAATGTTATCATTATTTCCATTTCAAAAAGATAAAAATATTATGACCTCAAAAGAAACGAAGCATCTGAAGCACGCAATTTTACATTGTAGTGATACGTATGTTCTCTTGCATTTCTAGACTGCTAAAATGTTGGAAACTAGAGACAACAGAAATAATTTAGAGTCTAGGATTCTCAAAAAGCTCTGCTCATTTCTGTTACCTTTGAAATTCAAAATAATAATAATAGCAATAATAATAATAGTAAGTTTACTGGGCTCAACTTGATTTACTAGATCTGAGTCTGGGTGTCAAATTTTAAAAATCAGTTTCTCAGTGATTCTTCTGTGCAGCTCATGAGAGAAACCATTGATCTAGTCAACATAATGTTTAACAGAGGAGAAAACAGAGTCCCAGAAAGGTTGAATAATTTAGCATGAATGTATAGCTAATTGGCAAAACTAACTCTAGAGTTTAAATCTCCAGGGACAGAGACTATATTATAACATTTTTTTCCCTGGGAAAGAAAATGTGTTTTTAGACTAAAATTCCATAAGTTTCAGTTCCATAAATGAGTTTGGTATTTTCCATTTTATACATGTGCATGTGTGTATACACTTCACACTTTATTTTGTAGCCATAAGGTTTCTTCCCTCAATAAATGCAGAAAACTTCAGCATTAGCTCATGAAGAGTTGATTTTTGAAAACAATTAAATTTTTTAAAAAATATTCTCATTATTTCTTCAGGATTCTTATAAACACCAGAGTTATTGGACAAGTAATATGATCCATAGAGTCAGAGGACAAAATGGTAAGATGTGTAAAATACCCAGACTCCTGAGAGCTACATATTTCATGTAAAAGGGTTCAGAGGGACACAATGGTGTCAGAAATGGCTCAATGTGGGAACTGTGGATTTGATTTGGAATTTTGTTAATAGTGCATTAGTGATGCCATTAACTACTTTTTACATATAGCACCAGGTTGGTTTACATGTTCAACAACTATAATTAAATACCTTTTACTAATGTCAAAAATTCGAACTTTAACACAATGAAAAGCGTGAACACAGATGGGATTATCATGTTCAGATTTCTCCTACAATACTCTAAACACTGAATGATCATTTAATTTAGATTAACCTTATTAAACATTTATGTTATGGCGCATCATGATTTATTCTTCCTTAGGAAGTCTGAGTCATTGATATGGAGACTTTAAAAAATACACATATAATATATATAATGTTATGAACAATAATGTATTAAGTCCAGATAATAGCAATGTCAACACAAATGTCTATACATAGTCCAAGCCACTTCTCTGACCACCATATTGGTATAGTTAATTGCCTATTTTACATAGTCACTCAAATGTATAAAGGCATTTCATGCTATTTAGCAGGATTTTTTTTTTCAGTTCTTAAAATTCTGATAAAATACATAACATAAAATTTACCTTCTTAATGATTTTTTAGCATACAGTTCAATTGTATCAATTACTTTAATAATGTTGTGTAACAATTACTATTATTCATCTCCATAACTTTTTTCATGTTGTAAAGCTGAAACTTAATACTCATTAAACAAGAACTCCTCTTTCCTCTCTCCCCTCATCTCCTGCAATCACCATTTTACTTTTTGTCTCTATGATTGTAAATAACTGTAAATATCACAAATTAGTGGCATCATACAGCACTTTTCTTTTTGTGACTGGCTTATTTCACTTAGCATTATTTCTTCAAGGTTATTGGGTCAGACTTGTTTTTATGTTTTAAGGCTGAATAGTATCCCATGATGTTTGTGTCTGTGTGTATGTATACATATATATGTATATATACATATATGTATATATGTAAATATATGTGTATATATATTTGCATGTGTTTGTGTGTATACATACATACATACTACATTTTGCTTATTTATTTATACATTTTGTTTATCTATTTACCCATCAATAGACACTTGGGTTTGAGTTACTTCCACATTTGAACTATTATGAGTAATGCTGCCATGAATATGTGTGTACAAATATCTCTTTGAGAGATTGTTTTCATTTATTTCTGGCATATACTGAGTGGAATTGCTGTATTATACAGTAATTTCATTTTTAATTTTTTGAGAAATTTCTATACTGTTTTTTCACAGTATAAGTACCACTTTACATTCCCACCAACAGTGCAGAAAACATTACGTTTCTCCACTAGAATTATAGTAGATTAATCTTTCCTTGAAAGTACAAAGCTGAAATTTACTAAATGGCATTTCCAAATGACTCATCTACCAATCTAAACATTCCTTTTTTCATCTTCAGAGTTTTATATTCTATCCCCTTTCTTTAAAAACTCACTTTAAATTAAATGTACCTCTAATAATTTTATGAATTAATTTAAACATACAATGTCATCCATATTCAAAACATCTCTCTAAATGATTATGCTGCATAAAATACACATGGTGTATTTACTTAACGCCATTTAACATTTTTAAGATAAGAACAACAAACTTAAAAAGATCAAATACAGAAGAATGTATGAGATTGCAAAAGTTAAAAACTGAAACGTATACAAGTCTTATGATGCCAAATATAATTTTTATATTTCTTCATCATTCTCTTTGATAAAAAATACAGTATTCTAATGTAGATAACTTTCTGAGCAAGGTGTTTCTATTAAATAAGCCAAGTCAACAACTGATATTCCAGTTGTTACATGTAATTTTCTTGTTTCTGGGCTCTCATGAAATGTTGTAAATGTTCAGAAACATAAGTGATTACAGCATCAGATGTTTTAGTGCTCAATTTTTACATAATTTATATGTAATTTAGTTCAAACCATTTGTTTTATGCATGAGGAAACTAAGCCACTCTTGCCCCCAGAAAAATACAAGTTCTCAGTCAATGCCACACACCTATTGGGTGGCTAAGGGGAGACTATTATCAATTTTCGTTCTAAAATATTTTCTGCTATGCAATCTTCAAGTAATTGTATATCTATGAGAATGGCCTCCATTAACTCCCAGGCTAGATAGTGTCTCATAAACATACTAGGATCGATGAATCAAAACCTTTAGTGTGTGATATCTTGACATCTTTGCTTGTATAAAATTGACCATAAAATGTAGCTTATGTTGAGAAGTAATGATTTTAAAACTAAAAACATTACATATTAACACTTTAGTCAACGACAGACCACATATATGACAGTTATCTTATAATATTATAACACTACAATTATCATATTGTACCTTTTTTTATGTTTACATGCACAAATACTATAGTATTATAATTGCTTAGTGTAAGCAATTATAATTCAGAATATTAACATTGTCTGCAGGTTTGTAGCCTAGGAGCAATAGGCTTTACCTTATAGCCTAGGTGTTTAGTAGACTGTACATTCTATGTTTTTGTAAGTATACTTTATGATAGTTGCACAATGACAAAGTTGCTTACCAACGTATATTGTCATTAAGCAGCGTGACTGTATCTAGTTTTCAGATACAGTCTTGAGCATTTAAACTGCCCTTCATTTACTCAGTTGGATCCCCTGTTTTCTATTCTTTCAAAAATCCCATTTCCTAATGTTCCTCTATTTTTTTGTGAATGTGTGTGCACAAACACATGCACTTTTTCATCACCACTTCTATGTTAAGGAGAGATTAGTTCACTTCACTTCTATTCTGTATCTATAACAAAGAGATGGAAAATCCTGCTTTAAGCATTTGCATGAATACCTTAGTATGTGATGAATGTTTATGTCTGTGGACCATTTGAAAATGAAACAGAAAACAGTTAGAATTTAAAAATCTTGTAGCTTTCTTCTTCTAAAATTTTGCCTTTAAACTGTCAAATTTGCGTATTTCACTACAAATTGCTGCATAAAATAAGACAGTGGTATTTTATTCTTATATGTTTGCCCTACTTTCTTTTCTCCACCATATTCTTTAAGGTAGGGAATTATGATGCAATTAGTTTAAAATTTGAAATTACAGTTACAAACATTTTAATGCATCATTTAGTCTTCATCAGTAAAAGCTGGTTTTCTTTTTCTGTAGGACTGTGAAGGACAAATGATTAACCAAATGAGTTTTTTAAATGCAGACTGTCCCATGATGCACATATTAATTAAATGAATAATAATAATAAAGTAAAAAAATTCACCTGGGTAAATAATAGTGTTAATATACAAATGAACCCATAGATGTGAGTAAATGTGACATAATGTATGCTATTAATAGTAAAGAAACAATTATCCTGATATGGCATGTGACCAATACCTCAATATATTAAGTACATAAGTATACATACATAAACAGTTATTTATATTATGTACAAATTTCAATAGTGTCCTCAAATGAGCAATTTTATGAGTTTATCATTAAAATTCTGGATATACTTATATTCTTAAAAAATAGAAAATCTAAGAAGTGAATCAAAATTGCTTTATGAGAAAGCTATAAAATTAGCTGTTTATTTTGATAGCTGCCTTATTCTCCTTGAATAGAAAAGGGAACTTGCTTTCCCAGAGTAAATATTTTTAAAAGTTCCATATTATACTAATTTACAAATAAAAAGTCAACTAAAATGTCAGAAATGTTGTCAAGTTTGTGACTATGATCATGTATTATTTTGTAAAATTGAAATAAATAAAGGGACTTTCAAAGCTTGGTTTTATCATTCAGATTTTAGTTTCTGTGAAACATTTTCTGAGGAAAAGAAAAGAAATATTTATAGACTCATTATAAAAAATATGTCTACAATGCTTATGAAATATTTAAAATAAATGTAATTTATAATCTGAGTTCCTTTCATCATTAATATATAAAGATAAAAAACATCAACTCAGTGGATTGGAAATATTGATAAAATATAAAGTCTGTCTTCATTTACCACAGGCTTCTGTTTTCCAACCTTTCTTTGACAAGATATGTCACCTTGACAAGCCAGTTAGCATAAATGACTTAGAACTCCCTGAACCTTGTATTTAATACAGTCAGGACCCCACACTTCAAATTGTCATACACCATTATTATGTTTCAGGATGTCAGTCTGTTATCTGAAGGATAGTGCCTCCCTATGTGTAAATTCTTCTGGTATTTGTCTTTTGGTGTCAGCATCAAAAGATGTGATCTTTGATCACTAATCTAATACTTTATGGAGCTGTAAACAGAAAATAAAGCAAGAATTTTGTTTTGATTGATAGACTGTTTTGTGAATTTGGGATTAAGGCAATGACTTCAGTGATTGCTCATGTCTTATATCATTTAGGTTCAAACAGAAACTTTTATGCCTGCAGAATGTAAACAAAAACACTTTAAAAAATCTATTTATGTCATGCAGTTTTTAAACGTAATTGTTAATGCAGTTATTCTCCAAATGCAGATTAAAATTTAAGTCTTTTGTACATCTGTGTGTGATAAAGAGTACAATTTCAAAGGACACATGTATATAAAGAACGGTCAGGAGGGTGTGAATGAAGATGGCAGAATTATCCCCACAAGGATAACAGTTTAACAACTACCTTCAGACAAAAAGCACATTTATGAGAATCAAAAATCAGATGAACCCTCATGGTACCTGGTTGTAACTTCGTATAGCTGAAAGAGGTCACTGAAGAGGTAGGAAAAACTGTCTTGAATGGCAAATGCCACCCCTCTCCCATCCCCTAGCAGCAGCTGAGTGGTGCAGAGTGTTTCTGTGCTCTGGGGAGAGGGAGGGAACAACAATTGAGAGGCACTGACCTCAGTGCTGCCCTGTTATTGCAGAAAGAAAAACTAGAACAAATTCAGCTGATGCCTGCCCACAGAGGTAACATTTGAAACAGGCTTAGCCAGAGGGGAACCCTCAATCTCAGCAGTCAGACTTGCGTTCCTGCAAGCCTTGCTATTATGGGCTAAAGTGCTCTGAGGAACCAAATAAACTTGAAAGACAATTAGGACAAAAAAACTGCAAATCCTAGAATCCTGGTGCTGAATGGGGCCCAGAGCCAGGGGAATGGGGGAAAATGTGATTTGCTAGAACACCATCCTTGGCAGCTAAAGGAGTGCTGGCATCACTCCTTCCCTAACCTCAGGCTGCACAGCTCAGGGCTCCAAAAGGGATTCCTTCCTTCCATTTGAGGAGAGGATAAAGAAGTGTGGGGAGGACTTTGTCTTACATCTTGTATACTAGCTCACCTATAACAAGATGGGGCAGTGGTAAGATTAGGGAGACCCTCTTTTCAGGCCCTTTCTCTGGGATAACATTTATAAACACATCTTGGAACAGAAGAGAATTTGCTGCCTTAAAGGAAAGAACCTAGTCCTGCCAATCTTCATCACCTACTAACTGAAAAACCCCTAGCCTGGAGAAACTAGCAGTGACATTCAAGTACTATGTTGAAGGCCTTAGGTGAGACTCAGACTTGTTGGCTTCAGGAGAGAATCAGCACATTTTTTGCTGTGGTAGTTATGTGGGGAGATTCATTCTGCTTTAGAAAAGTGGGAGGAAAAGTAAAGGGGACTTTGCCTTATACTTTAGGTAACAAGTTGGCTACAGTGAGAATAGAGCACCAAGTAAGTTCTTGGGGTCATTGATTCCAGGAATTGACTCTTGGATGGCATTTCTGGACCTGCCCTGGGCCAGAGGTGAATTCACTGTCCTGAAGGGTGAGTCCCAGGCCAGTCAGCTTTCACCACAGGCTGACTGAGGTATCCCTGGGATTAAAGGGGACATCAGTGATAGTCTGGCAGTACTTTCCATGGGTCTGTGGTGATGGTGCTCACAGCATGGGTCTCCTCTGTCTTTGTAAAGAGGAAGAAAAAGTGAAAAGGACTGTATCTTGTGGTTTGTGTACCAGCTGAGCTGCAGTACATTAGAACACCAGGTAGACCTCTAAGGTTTTTAACTAATCAATGGCCCCTGATGGCAGCTCTTGACCCACTCAAGGCCTGAGGGAGCTCGTTGCCCCGAAAGGAAGAACAAAGGTCTGGCTGGCTTTGCACCTAATTAATGAGCGTAGAACTCTAAGATCTTGAACAAACATTGGTGAAAGCCAGGGATGGTTAAAGCAGGCATTTGGTGAGACCCACTCCTGTGCTAACATCATGTCAAACCCAGGGCAGTCATAGTGACGTTGGCCACTGGAATGCTCCAGATGGCTCAGAGCGCACACAGATAGGTAGTCTGTTGATTTGGAACAAAGTAAGGGAAGAGAACAAGAGTCTATGCCTGGTGATCCAGATACTTCTCCCAGATCTTGTTCAAAACCTTCAAGGCAGTACCACAAGTTTGCAAGAAAACTTCCCAAGAAGACAAGTACAAATAAGCCCAGACTGTGAGGACCATAATAAACATCCAACTTTTCCATGCCCAGACACAGAAAAATGTCCACAATATCAAGATCATTTAGGAATATATGAACTAACCAAATGAAATAAATAAGGCAAGAGGGACCAATTCTACAGAAACAGAGATGTGTGATCTTTTTGACAGAGAATTCAAAATAGCTGTGTTGAGGAAACTCAAATAAATTCAACATAATCGAGAGAAAGGATTCAGTATTCTACCAGATAAATTTAACAAAGAGAGTGAAGTAATTCAAAAGAAACAAGCAGCAATTCTGGAACTGAAAAATGCAATTGACATCTTGAGGAATGAAGCAGAATCCTTTAATAAAAAATACTGAAACTTATCTACAGGATCCAGAAAATATATTCAAATGGCCAATCTAAGAGTTATTGGCCTTAAAGAGGAGTTAGAGAAAGAGACAGGGGTAGAAAGTTTACTCAAAGGGATATTAACAGAGAACTTGCCAAACCTAGAGAAAAATATAAATATCCCAATAAAAGAAGGTTATAGAATGCCAAGCAGATTTAATCCAAAGACTACCTCAAGGCTTTTAATAATCAAATTCCCAAAGATCAAGGATAAAGAAAGGATCCTAAAAGCAGCAGGAGAAAATAAACAAATAATATAAAATAGAATTCCAATACATCTGTCAGCAGACTTTTCAGTGAAAATCTAACAGGCCAGGATAGCGTGGCATAATGTATTAAAGTTCCAAAGGAAATAAGCTTTTACCCTAGAATGGAATATCTGAGAAAAATATCCTTAAAACATGAAGAGAAACAAAACTTTCTAAGACAAACGTAAGCTGAGGATTTCATCCACACCACAGCTGTCCTATTAGAAATGCTAAAGATAGTACTTTAATCAGAAATAAAAGAATGTCAAAGAGCAAGAAGGTGAAATCTGAAGGTAGAAAACTCACTGATAATAGTAAGTGTGTAGAATAACAGAAAATATTGTAACATTGTAACTGTTGTGTGCAATTACTCTTATATTAAGAAGAAACTCTAAACAATAAACAAATCAAACAACAACTTTTAAAGACATAGCAATATAAGATATAAATAGAAGAAGCAAACACTTAACGAGTAAGTAAAAGTGTAGAGCTTTTATTTATTTTTTTGCTGGTTGTTTTTGCAAACAGTGCTTTAACAGCTTAAAGTCATAGTTTATAGGATAGAATTTGCAAATCTGATAGAAAGCTCCCACAAGACACATACCAGGAATACACAAAAA
>NW_012101242.1:176286-178172 GCF_000951045.1 Mandrillus leucophaeus
AAGGAAGGAAGGAAGGAAGGAAAGAGAGAGAGAGAGAGAGAAAGAAGGAAAGAAAGAGTGAGAGAAAGAAAAAGAAAAGAAAGAAAGAAAGAAAGAATGAAAGAAAGAAAGAAAGAAAGAAAGAAAGAAAGAAAGAAAGAAAGAAAGAAAGAAAGAAAGAAAGAAAGAAAGAAAGAAAGAAAGTCAGTCAGGCTGGCCACAAACCAAGCAGAAAAAATAACAAAATGGCAAAAGTAAGTCCTTATTTATCAATAATAACATTGAATATATATGAACTAAACACTCCAATCAAAATACATGGACTTTGTGTATAGAAAAGAAAAATAAGACCCGAGTTTCTATGGTTAAGAAACAGTCTTCCCATATAAAGACATATGTAGACTGAAAATAAAGGGATAGACAAAGATGTTCCATGCCAGTGGAAACCAAAACAGAACAGGAGTCACTATACTTACATTAGAAAAAATAGATTTTAAGATAAAAGCTATACGAAGAAGCAGAAAAGGCTGCTATATGATGAAAAATAAGTGAATTCAGCAAGAGAATATAATAATTTTGAATATATATGCAGCCAACATGTGAGCATCCAGATATCTAAAGCAAATATTGTTAGAGCTAAAGAGAGTGATTGACCCAAATACAATAACACCTAGAGACTTTAACATCCCATTTTCAGTATTGAACAGACCTTCCAGGCAGAAAATCCTCAAAAATTGGACTTAATCTGCATAATCAATCAAAGGAAGCTAATAGATATTTACAGAACATTTCACCCAATGGCTGCACAATACACTTTATTGTCCTTAGCCCATGGATCATTCTCAAAAACAGACGATATGTTATGTCACAAAACAAATCTTAAAACAATCAAAAAAATCAAGATAATACCAAACATATTATCTGAACATAATGGAATAAAACTAGAAATCAACAAGAGGAATCTTGGAAAATATACAAACACATGGCAAACAAACAATGTGCTCTAGAATAACCGGCAGGTCAATAAAGAAATTAATCAGAACATTGAAAAATTTCTTGAAACACAGGGTAAAGGAAACATAGCATACCAAAATCTATGAAACACAGCAGAAGCAGCACCAAAAGAAAAGTTTATAGTGATAAAAAATAAATAAAAACGACATAAAGATAGAATAAAACCTTGGAATCAACAACTTAACCATGCATCTTAAAGAATTAGAAAAGCAAGAGCAAACACAGCCTACAATTAGTAGAATGCAACAAAAATAAAAATCAGAGGAACAGAAATAAATGAAATTGAAAAGAAGAAAACAATACAAAAGATCAGTATAACAGAGAGCTTTTTTTTTTTTTTTTTTTTTTTGCAAAGTTGAACAAAGTTGGCAAACCTTTAGCCAGACTAAGGAAAATAGAAAGGAGATCAAGATTAAAAAAAAATCTAGAGACAAAAATGATACATTACAACAGATATTGCAGAAACTCAAAGAATTATTAGGGACTTCCTTGAGTAACTATATGCCAATGAAATGGAAAATCTAGAAGGGGACAAATTCCTAGACACAGCCTACAAAAATTGAACAAGGGAGAAATTCAAAACCCGAACAAGTCAATAACAAGTAGCAATATTGAAGCCATAATAAAAAGTCTCCCAGTAGAGAAATACCTGGAACCTGAACAGCTTTACTACTGAATACTACCAAACAATTAAACAAGAACTAAGAACAAGACTAATTACACTATTCTACAAAAATCAAGGAGAAGGGAATACTTTCAAATTCGTTATTCAAAGTCAGAATTATTCTGAAACCATAACTAGACAAAGATATGAAAGAAAGAAGACAGAAAGAAAGAAAGAGAAAGAAAGAAAGAAAGAAAGAAAGAAAGAAAGAAAGAAAGAAAGAAAGAAA
>NW_012101242.1:178252-182016 GCF_000951045.1 Mandrillus leucophaeus
AAGAAAAAGAAAGAAAGAAAGAAAGAAAGAAAGAAAGAAAGAAAGAAAGAAAGAAAGAAAGAAAGAAAGAAAGAAAGAAAGAAAGAAAACTACAGGCCAATGTTCCTGATGAATATTGATACAATCATCCACACCAAAATATTAGCAAATCAAATCCAACAGGACATCAAAACTATCATTTGTCATGAACAAGTGAAACTTTTCTCTGGCTTGCAAGATGGTTTAAAATATACAAATGAATCAATTTAATACATTATAGCAACAGAATGAAAAACAAAAACTATATGATCATTTCAACTGATGCTGAAAAAACATTTAGAAAAATTTAACATCTCCTTATGATAAAATCTCTCAAAAATCTGGGTATTGAAGGAACATACCTCAACATAATAAAAGCCATATACTAAATACAACTGGTATCATACATAACAGAACAAAACTGAAAGACGTTCCTCAAATATATGTAACCCAAAAAAGATGTCTACTTTCACCGCTGTTCTTAAGCATAGTACTGAAAGTCCTAGCTAGAGAAATGAGAGATGTTAAAGAATTAAAGGACACCTAATTTGGAAAGGAGGACAAATTATCTTTTTTTGCAGATAATATTATCATACATGGAAAAACCTAAAGATTTCATTAGAAAACTATTAGAACTGATAAACAAATTAATAAAGTTGTACAATACAAAATCAATATACAAAAAGCAGTAGCATTTCTACATGACAACATGAAACAGTGGGAGAAATAAATTTAAAAGTAACCTAATTCACAATAGCCACACACAATATTAAACACCTAGAAATAAATCTGTATTAGTAAGGGTTCTCTAGAGGGACAGAACTAAAAGGAAAGATGTATATACGAAGGGTATTTTATTAAGGAGTATTGACTCACATGATCACAAGGTGAAGTCCCACGATAGGCTGTCTGTAAGCCAAGGAACAGGGAGGCCAATCCTCCAAGTCCCAAAAACCTCAAAAGTAGGAAAACCAACAATACTGCCTTCAGTCTGTTGCCAAAAGCCAAAAATCCTCCCTGTGAACCACTGGTATAAGTCCAAGAGTCCAAAAGCTAAACAACATGGGGTCTCATGTTAGAGGGCAGGAAACATCCAGCACATGGGAAAGATGAAGCCTGGAAGACTCAGCAAGTCTGCTCATTCCATTTTCTTCTCCCTGTTTTATTCTAACTATGCTGGCAGCTGATTAGATGGTGCCCACCTAGATGCAGAATGGGTCTGCCTGTCCCAGTCCACTGACATCAATGTTTATCTCCTTTAGAAACACCCTCACAGACAGATGACGGAACAATGCTGCCGGGACCATCCAAAGGCACTATAGTGACTCAGCTGTCCACTTTAGGGTGGTGCCTACAAATCATGCAGAACCACCTATATACCAGGTCCTAGTCTTCTCTTCTTCTGTCATCTGATCACAGGTAATTCCCCATGAGGCCATGGGTGCAGGCAGGGTGGCAGGAATGGAGACCATGGACATTTGAGTCCTTCAAGACTTGCTTGAGCCCAATCACGTATATACCACTTCGATTTGATGATGGTATGGATCTATGAACACATCATTTTATGGTCAGATGGGCCAGAAACACCCCAGCTCATGATAGTTCAAGTCACATGGTGACTTAATGACCCATAATCAAAAACATTCAGTTTCCATCAAAGCCCAGTAACAGACCCAGAGCTGTCTCTCAAAAGGAGATTAGTTATCTGCAGAAGATGCCAGGACCTTGCCCCCAAATCCTAGTTTCATCCACTGTCATTTACCTATGGGGGCCTACAAAAGGCTCCAAAGAGCATTGCTATATGCCAGTGACACCTCAAGCACCATTGAATCCATTGGGTCATATGGCCCAAGTGGCAGAACTGCTTGCACAGCAGCCTGGACCTGTTGCAGAGCCTTCTCCCGTTCTGGACTCCATTCAAAACTGCTAGCCTTTCAAGTTATTTGATAAATGGGCGAGAGTAACACATCCCAAATGAGATATGTGTTGCCTCCAAAATCCAAATGGACCCATTAGATATTGTACCTCTTTCTTGGGTGTAGGAGGGGGCAAATGAAGCAACTTATCCTTTACCTGTGATATGGTTTGGCTGTGCCCCACCCAAATCTCATCTTGAGTTGTAACTCCAATAATTCCCACATGCCATGGGAGGAATTGTTTGAGAAGTGATTGAATTATGGAGGTGGGTCTTTCCTGTGCAGTTCTTGTGATAGTTAATGAGTCTCATGAGATCTGGTGGGTTTAAAAATGGTAGTTTCCATGCACAAGCTCTCTTTTCTCTCTTTGTCTGCCTCCATCCATGGAAGATGTGACTTGTTCCTCCTTATCCTTCATCTTCCACCATGATTGTGAGGCCTCCCCAGCCACTTGGAACTGTAAGTTCAATAAACCTCTTTCTTTTGTAAATTGCCCAGTCTCAGGCATGTCTTTATCAGCAGCATGAAAATGGACTAGTACAGTAAATTGGTACCAGTAGAGTTGGGTGCTGCCTAAAAGATACCCAAATTTGGTAACGACTTTAGTACTAGATAACAGGCAGAGGTTGGAACAGTTTGGAGGGCTCGGAAGAAGACAGGAAAATGTGAGGAAGTTTGGCACTCACTAGTGACTTGTTGAATGTTTTTTAATGTCTTCATGCTGATAATAATAATGACAATGAAATCCAGACTGAGATGGTCTAAGAAGGAGAGGAGGATTTTTTGGGAACTGGAGCAAAGGTGACTCTTGTTATGTTTTAGCAAAGGCACTGGTGGTATTTTGCCCCTGCCCTAGCGATTTGTGGAACTTCAAACTTGAGAGAGATGACTCAGGGTATCTGGTAGAAGAAATTTCTAACATGCCAGGCATTCAAGAGGTGACTTGGGTGCTGTAAGTGCATTCAGTTTTAAAAGGGAAACAGCATAAACGTTTGGAAAATTTGCAGCCTGACAATGCTCTAGGAAAGAAAATCCCCCCCCCCTTTTTTTTTTTTGAGGAGAAATTCAAGCCCGCTGCAGAAATTTGTGTAAGTAATGAGGAGCCAAATGTTAATCACAAAAGCAATGGGGAAAATATCTCTAGGGCACGTCGGAGACCTTGTGGCAGCCTCTCCTATTACAAGTCTGGAGATTTAGGAGAAGAAAATGATTTTGTGGACTCAGCCCAATGTCCCTCTGAGGTGTGCAGTCTAAGGACTTGGTGTCCTATTCTCCAGCTGCTCCAGCAGTGACTAAAAGGGAACAAAAAGTAAATTGGGCTGTAACTTTGGAGGGAAGAATCCCCAAGTCTAGGCAGCTTTCACACGGTGTTGAGCCTGCGGGTGTGCAGGAGTCAACAATTAGGGTCTAGGAACCTCCACTTAGATTTCAGAGGATGTGTGAAAATGCTTGGATGCCCAGGCAGAAGTTCGCTGCAGGGGCAGGGTTCTCATGGAGAACCTCTGTTGGGGCAGTGAGGAAGGGACAAGTCGGGTGAGACGCCACACAAAGTCCCTACTGGTTCACCACCTAGTGGAGCTGTAAGAAGAGGGCCACCACCCTCTAGACCCTAGAATCATAGATCCACCAACAGCAAACAGTGTACACCTGGAAAAGGCACAGACACTCAGTGCCAGCCTGTGAAAGCAGCTGGGTGGGAGGCTGTACCCTGTAAAGTCACAGGGGCAGAGCTGCCTAAGACGGTGGATACCCACCTCTTGCATCAGCATAGCCTGGATGTGAAACATGCAATCAAAAGAGATCATTTTCAAGCTTTAAGATTTATTGACC
>NW_012101242.1:183736-188169 GCF_000951045.1 Mandrillus leucophaeus
AAAAAAAAAAAAAAACTCTAATGGCTTCCATTTGGCCTTTCTCACCATGATAGCCCTCACCCTACTAGTCAGGGAGCCAATGTGGTGATTCTGCCAGCTGCTAAGTATGTCTAAACCAAATTATGCATCTGGCAGTGGAGAAATGACCACAGGATGAGTCTGGGGACCCACCGGATCCACTGTAAGTCAAAACTATGTTAAACTCCATCAATTACCTGACCTCCATAAGCCACTACTTTCACTGGAGGACCACAATGACGTTTTGGGTCTCCTGGAATCAACGTCAGCTCAGAGCCAGTGTCCACTAGTCTCTGAAAGGTCTGATCATTCTCTTTCCTTCAATGCACAGTTACCCTGGGAAAAGGCTGGAGGTCTCTTGGTGAAAGGATGGGAGAAAGATTAACAGCATAAATTGTGAGTAGTGTAGTGGGGTCCTCAGCCTATCAATTTCACTTCTAGGAACACCATGACTAATTAACCTATCCCAGGGCTCTACACAAGTCAGACTATTATGATTGCTGCTTTGCTTATGCTGTCCATTACAGTAGTTATGCCCACCTAGCCTTTGATGGGTGAGTGCTGCCACTTGTCCCTGCCACCTCAGGAACCAATTATTCACATTGCATTTAAATTTTCTAATTGAGTGACTACGGTTCCCAGTGTAAGAGTTAACAGACAAAGAAGAGCAATCACACAGCTATTCAAAAATGCAGGTGCTACCCTCACAAATCTATTTTACGAAGTATTGGTGAAGAAGATGTCTTCTGGCCCCTTGCAGCTGTGATGAGTAGGTCTAATGTGACTAAACTACTTAGCATTCCAATCTTCCTAAGCCTTTGGCTCCCTTCCTGTACATTAAACCAAGGGAGATCACAAATTTCCAGCTCTCTCACAATGGGCCATCTTTTGATCCATATTTCAGCTAACCAAATAAATAAACTATTAGAATCTTTTTTAAATTCCCCAAGTTGCAACATTCAATGCAGAATCGCTGCTTAGTTTCCTCATATCAATAAATTCAGCTTGATTTAAATTTATGTTCCTTCATCCATTATCCCATAATTTTAATATCCATTCCCATTCCTGTTCTCCAGACTTCTGTTTATATAAATTAGAAAACTCAAGCAGTACTTTCGGAGTGTAGCACATTTCTTCATGGGTCACATTCTGAATCTCACTTCAAGGGGCCTGCCAGGACTTGAGTCTAGTTATAGGTCTAGAAGCTAACAGGGGTGTTGGGGGTGGGTCGTAAGGAGAATCAGCATTGTCTTGCAGGGCAACTGCCTTAGGGGAGGCCATCACTGTTGCCTCATGCAGCACAGGGTTTTTCTCCTCAGACAAAGGCAGAAAGGCTGATGTCAGTGTGGGTGAGAAAGGGAATGTTGCCACCACCGGCAGTGGAGAGGCTGTTTCCTCTGGCAAATAAGGCTCATCAGACTTTACAAGCTCAGTGCCCCCCAGCTTCATCAGGGTCCTCCCACACATTCTCAGTACAAGTTGCAGAATCCCATTTTTTTTTCCAGTCAATGCTGTCACTTTAACAGAATATTCCTGGCAAGAATGAATGTACACCTTTCCTAGCAGGTCAGCCCCTCGCATAATAAGAGTTTTTGTCTGATTTTCCATAATTTCAGCCCCTTGCAGAAGCTAAGTTATATTTGCCTCTCACTCAAGGCAATCTTAGAAGACTTGAGGCTGTGTATGTGCTTCTGGAGCCAGGAATCACAATCCTTAAGCTCATCCTTTTATTTCATTACTTTGTCTAGCAAACTTAGGAGCAATCAACTGACTTCATTTTATTCCTTGGTTCTCCACATATGGTCAAACGTAATATATATAGAGTCATTAAATTCCTTGCCTCTCATGAGTGATGAATCAGGAGTACCAAATGCATTTATTTTGCATAACTCTCTACACCGCCAAGGACTATCAGTGTTCTACATGTTATTAAAAGTAGAGTCCTTAGTATTTTTGGGTCTAATTATATTAAGTTGCCAACTCCAAAACCCCAAAACTAACTAAGAAAATTTATCCTTAAAATTCTGTTCCTCTAGAACCACTCCCAGTACCAAAATCTGTACTATTCAGCGTTCTCAAAAGGGACAGAAATAATAGGATAGATGTATATATATGAAGGGTAGTATATTAAGGAGCATGGACTCACACAATGGCAAGATGAATTTCCACAATAGGCCAGCTGCAAGCTGAGGAACAAGGAAGCCAGTCAGAGTCCCAAAATCTCAAAAGTAGAAAAGCTGACAGTGTAGCATTCAGTCTTTGGCCAAAGGCCCCTGAACCCCTGACAAACTGCTGGTGTAAGTCCAAGAGCCTAAAAGTTAAGAACATTGGGTGTGATGTTTGAGGGAAGGAAACATTCAGCACGGAAGAAAGATGAAGGCCAGAAGACTCAGCAAGTCTGCTCATTCCACTTTCTTCCACCTGCTTTATTCCAGCTGTGCTGGCAGCTGATTCTCTAGATGGTGCTCACCCCGATTCAGGGTGGGTCTGCCTCTCCCAGTCCGTTGTTGACTTAAGTGTTAATCTCCTTTGGCAACTCCCTCACAGACACACCCAGGAACAACACTTTGCATCCTTCGAACCAATCAAGTTAACACTCAGCATTAACCATCAATGTGAAAGATCTCTATAATGAAAACTATAAAACACTAATGAAATAAATTGAAGAAGACACCAGAAAATGGAAGAAATATTGTATGCCCATGGATTGGAAGAATGAATATTGTTAAAATGCCCATACAACCCAAAGCAATCTATAGATCTAATGTAATCCCTATCCAAGTACAAATGACATTCTTTATAGGAATAGAAAAAAAAAAAAAACAAAACTATAATTTATATGCAACCACAAAAGACCCAGAATAGGCAAAGCTATCCTAAGTAAAAGAACAAAATTGGAAGAATTACATTATCTGTATGCTACAAAGCTATAGTAACCGAAACAGCATTGCACTGGCATAAAAACAAATACACAGGCTAATAGAACAGAACAGAGAACCCAGAAATGAATCCATAAACCTACAGTGAACTCACTTTTGATACTTTTTCCCTACTCTAGAGAAAAGACAGTCTCTTCAATAAATAGTGATAGGAAAACTTTATATCCATATGTAGAAGAATGAAACTAGACACCTATCTCTCACCATATACAATAATCAAATCAAAATATATTAAAGAATTAAATCTAGTACCTCAAAATGTGAAACTACTACAAGAAAACTAGGGAAAATCTTCAGGACATTAGCCTGGGCAAAAATTATTTGAGTAATATCACACAAAGCACAGACAACAAAAGGAAAAATGGACAAATAGGATCACATCAAGTTAAAAAGCTTCTGTACAGCCAAAGAAGCAATGAACAAAGTGAAGAGCCAATCCATAAAATGGGAGACAATATTTACAAACTACTTATCTGACAAAGATTAATAGTGGGAATGTATAAGGAGCTCAAACAATTCTAAAGGAAAAAAAAAAATCTAATAAATGGATTTTTAAAATGGGCAAAATATTTAAATAGATATTTCTCAAAATACACATACAGACAGTAAAGAAACATTTTAAAAGGTTCTCAACTTCACTGATCATCAAAGAAATGCATATCAAAACCACAATGAGATATCTCGCACCAATTAAAATGGTTTAGTAAATAACAGGCAATAACAAAGGCTGGTGAGGATATAGAGAAAAGGGAAAACTGGTACACTGTTGGAGAAAATGTAAATTAATATATTCTCTATGAAGAACAGCTTAGAAGTTCTTCAAAAAACTAAAAATAGAGTTATCATATAATCTTGCAATCTCAATGCTGGTATATTCCCCAAAGAAAGGAAATCAGTATGTCAAAGAAATATCTGTACTCCCATGTTTGTTGCAGCAATATTTACAATAGCCAAGATTTGGAAATCATCTAACAGTTCTTCAACAGATGAATGGATAAAGATAATGTGATACTTATACATAATGAACTACTATTCAGCCATAAATAATGATATCCTGGCTGGGCACGGTGGCTCACATCTGTAATCCTAGCACTTTGGGAGGCCAAGGCGGGCCGATCAACTGAGGTTGGGAGTTTGAGGTCAGCCTGACCAAGGTGGAGAAACCTTATCTCTAATAAAAATACAAAAATTAGCTGGATGTGGTGGTGTATGCCTGTAATCCCAGCTATTTGGGAGGCCGAGGCAGGAGAATCACTTGAACCTGGGAGGTGGGAGTTGCACTGAGCCGAGATCTTGCCATTGCCAGCCTGGGCAACAAAAGGAAAACTTCGTCTCAAAAAAAAAAAAAAAGATACCCTGTTTGTTGCAACAACATGGATGGAACAGAAGATTATTTATTTCCAGTGTGAATGGAACAGAAGGTTATTATGGTAAGTGAAATAATTCAGGCACGGAAAGACAATAATCACATGTTCT
>NW_012101242.1:188750-191348 GCF_000951045.1 Mandrillus leucophaeus
CAAAAAAAAAAAAAAAAAAAAAAAAAATTATTGCCCCACTGAATTTTGGACTTACAGTGGGGCCTATAGCCCCTTATTTTGGCCAACTTCCTCCATTTGGAATGACTGTATTTACCAAATGCCTGTATCCCCATTGTATCTAGAAAGCAACTAACTTGCCTTGATTTTACAGGCTCATACACAGATGGTACTTGCCTTGTCTTAGGTGAGACTGTGGACTTTTGAGTTCTCCTGAAATGAGTTAAGACTTTGGGTGACTATTGGGAAGGCATGATTGGCTTTAAAATGTTAGTACATGAGATTTGGAAACAGCCAGGGTCAGAATTATGTAATTTAGCTGTGTCTTCATCCAAATCTCATCTTGAATTGTAACTCCCATAATTTCCTGTGTCATGGGAGGGGCCTGTTGGGAGGTGATTGAATTAGGGAGGTGGGTCTTTCCTGCACTGATCTCATGATAGTGAATGTGTCTAATGAGATCTGACGGTTTTAAAATGGGAGTTTCCCTGCACAAGCTCTCTTCTTTCTCTTTGCCTGCCACCATCCATGTAAGATATGACTTGCTCCTCCTTGCCTTTGACTTTCTGCCATGATTGTGAGGCCTCCCCAGCCGTGTGGAATTGTAAATCCAATAAAACTCTTTCCTTTGTAAATTGCCCTGTCTTGAGTATGTCTTTATCAGCAGATTGAAAATGGACTAGTACACTTTAGAAATAATATCTCAATAGTTCCCAAATCACTGAAACCCTAGAAGTTTTACTGAGGTAGAAGGTCCTTGAATTTTAGTTATATTTATTTACCATTCCATGGCATGGAAATGTCTCACCAACACGTCTGGTATGTTTGCTACTTCTCAAGATCTCTGTAAACAAGATTGTGACAAAAAGCTGAAGAGTTGATACACTCCTGAGGTAGGACACTGAAGGTATGCCTTGCCAGCTGAAGGCAAATTGCTCCTGGTGGACCTTAGGAAGAAGAATGGAGAAAAGGGCATTTGCCAAATCAACACTGCATACCAGGAACCAGGAGATGTGTCAATTTGTTAAGGAATAAAACCATATCTGATATGATGGCTGCAATTATTGTAACCACTTGGTTAAGCTTACAATAATTCACTATCTTTCTCCAAGATCCATCTGTCTTCTGTACAAGACAAATAGGAAAGCTTAATGGTTATGTGGTGGGAATCACCACCCCTGTATCTTTCAAGTCCTCGATGGTGTCACTAATCTCTTTAATTCCTCCAAGGATGCAATATTGTTTTTGACTTACACTTTTTGGGGTTAAAAAAAAAAAAAAAACTCTAATGGCTTCCATTTGGCCTTTCTCACCATGATAGCCCTCACCCTACTAGTCAGGGAGCCAATGTGGTGATTCTGCCAGCTGCTAAGTATGTCTAAACCAAATTATGCATCTGGCAGTGGAGAAATGACCACAGGATGAGTCTGGGGACCCACCGGATCCACTGTAAGTCAAAACTATGTTAAACTCCATCAATTACCTGACCTCCATAAGCCACTACTTTCACTGGAGGACCACAATGACGTTTTGGGTCTCCTGGAATCAACGTCAGCTCAGAGCCAGTGTCCACTAGTCTCTGAAAGGTCTGATCATTCTCTTTCCTTCAATGCACAGTTACCCTGGGAAAAGGCTGGAGGTCTCTTGGTGAAAGGATGGGAGAAAGATTAACAGCATAAATTGTGAGTAGTGTAGTGGGGTCCTCAGCCTATCAATTTCACTTCTAGGAACACCATGACTAATTAACCTATCCCAGGGCTCTACACAAGTCAGACTATTATGATTGCTGCTTTGCTTATGCTGTCCATTACAGTAGTTATGCCCACCTAGCCTTTGATGGGTGAGTGCTGCCACTTGTCCCTGCCACCTCAGGAACCAATTATTCACATTGCATTTAAATTTTCTAATTGAGTGACTACGGTTCCCAGTGTAAGAGTTAACAGACAAAGAAGAGCAATCACACAGCTATTCAAAAATGCAGGTGCTACCCTCACAAATCTATTTTACGAAGTATTGGTGAAGAAGATGTCTTCTGGCCCCTTGCAGCTGTGATGAGTAGGTCTAATGTGACTAAACTACTTAGCATTCCAATCTTCCTAAGCCTTTGGCTCCCTTCCTGTACATTAAACCAAGGGAGATCACAAATTTCCAGCTCTCTCACAATGGGCCATCTTTTGATCCATATTTCAGCTAACCAAATAAATAAACTATTAGAATCTTTTTTAAATTCCCCAAGTTGCAACATTCAATGCAGAATCGCTGCTTAGTTTCCTCATATCAATAAATTCAGCTTGATTTAAATTTATGTTCCTTCATCCATTATCCCATAATTTTAATATCCATTCCCATTCCTGTTCTCCAGACTTCTGTTTATATAAATTAGAAAACTCAAGCAGTACTTTCGGAGTGTAGCACATTTCTTCATGGGTCACATTCTGAATCTCACTTCAAGGGGCCTGCCAGGACTTGAGTCTAGTTATAGGTCTAGAAGCTAACAGGGGTGTTGGGGGTGGGTCGTAAGGAGAATCAGCATTGTCTTGCAGGGCAACTGCCTTAGGGGAGGCCATCACTGTTGCCTCA
>NW_012101242.1:194643-200574 GCF_000951045.1 Mandrillus leucophaeus
GGAACAGAAGGTTATTATGGTAAGTGAAATAATTCAGGCACGGAAAGACAATAATCACATGTTCTCACTTATTTGTGGGATCTAAAAATGAAAACAATTGAATTCATGGAGAGACAGAGAGTATAAAAATGGTTGCTAGAGGCTGGGAAGGGTAGTGGTGGGGATGGATGGCAAGTGAGAATGGTTAGTGGGTACAAAAAAAATAATAATAAACAGCACCTAGTATTTGATGTCACAACAGGGTGACTATAGTGAATGATAATTTAATTCTACATTTTAAAATATCTAAAAGGGTGAAACTGGAGTTTTTAATATAAAGGATAAATGCTTGAGGGAATGCTTACTTCATTTTCCATAATGTGATGATCACACATTGCATGCCTTATGTAAATTTACAACATAACCAGATATCTTGTGGTGCTAACCTCTCCTTAATGTCCAATAATAGCGATGGCTGGAAATAACACTTAACAAATAAAGATCACTAAGCATTTATGTACACATATGATAATCACAGAATTATTTATAACAAACAAATTCTTGTGGAACAAACTATGTTTAACAGAAGGTAACAATGTAATAAATTATGCTCTCTCTATAAACATGTGTGTGTATATACGTGTGTGTGTATACATATATATGTATACACACACACAGTGAAATATTATGCCATACTAATATTTTACTTTTTATAAAATATAATTAGCTGTTCTTTATATTTTCTTATGCCATTGAAGCGTTTGAGTTTATGTATCACCAGTCTAAATTATTCAGACAATGGAAACCTTTACTAAGCAGACATTATGCAAAAGTTTAATTTGATATGTGAATTTCAACATGAAGAAAATACAGGAAATCCAATGTGTGTGCATACATACATACACACACACACTATATATATATAGCATATGTTATATAACATATATATGAAATACACATCTCTTTTACCACTCGATAGGCTTTCAAGTACTTAAAATGAAAGTATATAGGTCAGGCTTGGTGGTGCAGGCTTCTAGTCCAGCTACTTGGAAGGTTGAGGTGGGTGAACTGCTTGAGTCCAGGAGTTTGAGTACATCTTTTACAGCATAACCAGATTGTGATTATTATGCATTGCATGTCTGTGTATTTTTAAGAAATGGTGTGCTCAAAAAATTAAAGAAAATAAAATGAAGACATATAAATTGCTCAGCTATAGACAAGAGATGACTAATGACAAGCACAAACATTGCTAAAAATTTAATATACAAAAGATAGGTTTATGCCCTCATGAAGCTCATCATTCCTGGAAAACTCAGGGAATAAGCAAATACATTAGAATAAAATACAGGGAATATTTGAAAGCCTAATAGATTACACCAATTCCCAGTATTCACAAAGTTAACAAGTAATTATGGGTCTGAAAGTACCACCACAGATTCTCCAAAGTTTTTAAATTTTACATATGCTAAGAATTTGAATAGACATATTGCAAAATCATATTCCATGTAGAAGAACCAGGTCTTTATTCAATAAGAACTTGAATCTGAAATCATTCCAGGGTAAAAATATTAAATTTTTAGCTAAGTAAAACAATGCATGAAAGAAACATTTCTCCAACAAGTGAAACTCAAAGATGCAGTTTGACAATACTATTTTATAATTTTTTTGAGACCTTGGTAGTTATTCTGATAGTTGCTTCAGAGTAGCCAAGTGAAGGGTTTAGAAATAGGTTTCAGTTATACAAACAAGTATATTAATGTATATATAGTTTTTTGGTGGTAAAAAAGACAGCTCGAAAAAACAACTGTAAATAAGAAACGATTCTGAAATATGATTATGAAGAAAAAACATTTTTTGCAAGTTTCTAAAATGCACCTAATATGTTTTAGTAAAACACATTGTATTATAATATTTACTCTCATCAAATTTAACACATTTGGTTGAATCTTTCAAAAATAAAACAGAAAAAAGCAAAAATAGGCAGACAGAGCAGGTGTTGGCATGTTAAACTTTTCCAATAAATCTCATTGCAATGCAAATTTACATTCTACTGCTGTATATATAAGTGATAATTTGGACAGATGTTTAACTGACTTTGCTTATTAACATTCACCATAAATGAACTGTCAAACTCAAATTGCTCTAAGCACAAAAGCCAACAAAGTCAAATTAAAGTAACTAATGCTAAAAAGATTACTGAATCTTCGTGAGCAAAAACATTAAAAATAATTAAGTGAAGGGTAACCTTCTCTGTGACAAATAAGACAAATAATTACCGGAATTTGACCTTCTACATGCTTCTTTTAAGTATGTCTATTTTGTACGTAAATAAGAAAGAAAAAGTGTGTGTATATATGTCTGTCTGTTTAGTTTATTTGCTTTCTTCTCAGACATCAGAATTTTCTCTTTCCATATGACAGGGAACATGTCTTCCTCACGTATTTACATGTAAGGAAGGGACTTTTTACTCCGTTTTAGGAAATGACAGCAGGAGAGAATCATTCCAGCATCTCTAAACCTCCTCTTTTTTTCTTAGAAAAAGGAGTGATTTTTCTGATTATAACATTTGGGAGAGGGAAAATAATAGGATGATTCTGCTCTTGGGAGTGCTCTCTTTGGATTTGGTCTATCTACAAAACTGTCTATGTGATCTGCTGGTGACAATCACTTGTCCGGCACCACCTGTCGCATGGTAGAGCTCTCATCTGGAGTTCACACATATTTGGGTGCAGGTCCATGCTACCTTTGCCAGTTTAGTCTTATCAATAATAAGGCTAGATTTTGAGTCTAGCTCCAAAGTAATTCCAAACTTGAGCCATTTTTTGTCTCTCTCTAATCTCAATGTAGATGACGGCAAAACAAGACAGCAATTCTATCAATTAAATCTCTTCCTTGAAATTGAAATAACATATGAAGCATATTTAACTTATGTAATTCTTCACTTTTGATTTCACATAATTCTGTTTATATAACCATTTTATATACGTTACATTACTGTATTGTATATTTTGTCTATTTCTTCTTTGATTTTGTTTTTGTTTTTATAATTGTTTTGGATGTGAGGAAAAATTATGTTCCTGACACTTCATCTTGTCCAGAAGTGGAAGAACTCATTATTTCTTTATTTGTACTGTTTTTATCTATTCACCCATAGTGTTCTCAACAGAGTTATCAACAACCTTTTGATAATATTTGCCAAATATCCAAACACAATAGATAATTTATTCATTAAATTAAATTTTCTAGAGATCTCCTAAGATCTCTTCATTCTCCCGATTCAATCTGGTCTGATCATTTTTCAGGCCTGTTTTATGACACTCTTTCTGAAATGTTCATCATCTCTGCCCTCTTATGTAAATCTCTTTTTTTTTTTTTTTTTTTTTTTTTGAGACGGATACCTCTCTGTCGCCCGGACTGGAGTGCAGTGGCCGGATCTCAGCTCACTGCAAGCTCCGCCTCCCGGGTTTACGGCATTCTCCTGCCTCAGCCTCCCGAGCAGCTGGGACTACAGGCGCCCGCCACCTCCCCCGGCTAGTTTTTTTGTATTTTTTAGTAGAGACGGGGTTTCACCGGGTTAGCAAGGATGGTCTCGCTCTCCTGACCTCGTGATCTGCCCTTCTCGGCCTCCCAAAGTGCTGGGATTACAGGCTTGAGCCACCACGCTCGGCCTGTAAAACTCTTCATTGCTGCATACTATAACATCCTTGCTCTAGGTTAATTTTCATGTTATTTTATTATTTTTATTATTATTATTATTTTGCTGAATCACAGTTTCTCTCATATATGAAAAATAACGTTTTAGGAGGTTTTCAATATCTAAAACAATTAATAATTATGCTTCATCTATAGTGTTCTAAGAACAAATCACTCTCTCTCATAATTTTGAAGCATTGTTCTGTTTTCTTTTACTTATTGAGAAATCTAACAATTTACTATCATCTGATTAATTGTATGTAATTTGATTTAGTTTCTATTTATAAGTGTCCTCCTCATTGCTTACTTTATAACTTTTTTCAATTTTCGTGACACTGTACAGTGTTTATTTTTTGTGTATCTGAAATTCAGACTCCATCGGGCCTTCTGTATTTTTATTTGTTAAATTAGGCAACCCTATACTAGTATCACTCAGATTCAATCTCTTCAGATGGTAAAGAAATTCCTTTAACCTCCCATATAATATATAAAGTGGGGCATGGAAAAATGACTTTCAGAGAGTGGAAGGGAATCAACAGGGAGATGAGACAATCTCTATGCTGCACACTCCTAACTTTGGTGTACAAAATTTTCACCTAATCACCTAATATTTAAACCCTTTGTTTATCCCTGCTTCCTATGATAAGTGATGCTTCAAAATCCTGTAAATATAATGTTCTACAATTCAAGTTAATGTTCAATATCTTTCTATAGCTATGATCCCCATTTTACTGTCATTTATCACTCATTCTTTCATCTTCTACATCTTTCCAAAAGTTGTTGAAATTTATTTCCCTTTTCTTTAGGCTCTTATTTCAGTTCTAAGTGTTTCTACCACTTTATTATCACTTAACTAGGAGTTTGGAAGGGATATATGTTAAAGAGATGATAAATCTATAGATTTTATCAAAAGTTGAATAAATGGTATTTGACATGAACTGGTTATTGATAAAATAACTAAAAGAAATCCAAATACTCCAACATTTTCCTCTAAAATGTGGTTGTCCAACACATCTACAAAGGCTCTTATTCAGAGAGTATAATACAGATTTGTTATGCTCTGCAGCAACCCTCAACAGGGAGTAAACCTCTTGGCTTTCAGATAGCATAAGTAAGATTGGATTGACAACTCTCAATGAGCTAAATATAATGATGAGCACTGATTCTGTCAGTGCAAATGGGCCACACATAAAAATTAAAGAAATATTAAGTGTTTTATAGATGGAAGCCTGGTTCTACTAACTACTGTATTAAGCGAAGCATTTGGAAAATATGCATTTAAAAGACAGGGTGTGGAAGTTCCACTTGAACCACGATAGTGTGAGGAGCTCCATGAACTCACTCTCCAGTGCAACAGGTGAAAAGTATACATAAAACAAAACCATTTATCTGTAAATGAACTTAAGTTCACAGAAATAATAAAGAACATTTGCTTAATAAAATCTAAAACTCAGTAGGAATTGTGAGAGTACGCTGGATCTTAACCAACACCTGTGGCATTCCATTTTCCTTCCAACTCGGTAAAACAGAAGCTCCACTACAGCTCAGTTAGACAGTAAGATAGGGCTTCCTCTCTCCCAACTTCTAGTCAGAGGTCTATTGACCCAGAAGAGGTAGAATTTCAGCATTTAACTTCCTGCCCTAACTCCTTGTTGCTAAGCATAAGTTCTGGAGAGTGAAGCTCAGAGATGGAGGCTCCTTGTTTCTGCCCAGCATCCACTTGTGAGACAGAGGCTTTACTTAAGTTGTGCTGCCAGTAAGAATATTAAAACTCTGAGAGTCATTTTTCAAACTAGTGGCGTAACGGTTCCATGCCAAAATGGGCAAACTGAGGAGGTCTAGGCCTGTGTTTCCCCCATCCACTGAGCAATCAACATCTAAAGTAAGAGTGTCACATAGGCTCAAAATAAAGGGATGGAGGAAGATCTACCAAGCAAATGGAGAACAAAAAAAAGCAGGGGTTGCAATCCTAGTCTCTGATAAAACAGACTTTAAACCATCAAAAAACAAAAGAGACAAAGAAGGCCATTACATAATGGTAAAGGGATCAATTCAACAGGAAGAGCTAACTATCCTAAATATATATGCGCCCAATACAGGAGCAACCAGATTCATAAAGCAAATCCTTAGAGACTTACAAAGAGACTTAGACTCCCATACAATTATAAAAGGAGACCTTAACACCCCACTGTCAACATTAGACAGATCAATGAGACAGAAAGTTAACAAGGACATCCAGGAATTGAACTCATCTCTGCA
>NW_012101242.1:203715-234941 GCF_000951045.1 Mandrillus leucophaeus
TGGAAGGGGAACGTCACACACCGAGGCCTATTATAGGGAGGGGGGAGGGGGAAGGGATGGCATTGGGAGTTAGACCTGTTGTAAATGATGAGTTGATGGGTGCTGACGAGTTGATGGGTGCAGCACACCAACATGGCACAAGTATACATATGTAACAAACCAGCACGTTGTGCACATGTACCTTAGAACTTAAAGCATAATAAAAAAAAACTAAAGTAATGGTGTCAAATAGAGAGAAATATGTTATTTTCCCATTCCCAGCATTAGAATAATGGCTTATAGATTCTTCCTAATTAGGCCATAGAATAGAGAGCACAAACACCTCCCCAAAGGACTAACTTTCTTTGCAAAAGAACATGAAGAAATTCAAGCCTAACGATGCTCTTTAAAACAGTACAACCTGTGGTTAAAAGAAAAGGGTTTTAGAGAGAATTCTGGTTTCATCAGAGATGTAAGTTAATCTGTAGGCTTATAACATATAAAAATATATATTTACTACTAACCATCTGTATTTACTATAACATATATTTACTAATAAAAAAGAAAGGTGGGAGAAAACCTGTATTGTAGTATGTTTTATGTGGCAAAGTGATAAGGTTTATGGATAAATATCAGCCTAAATACTCTTGGTTGCCTGGGTGATTTATAAACAAACTTTAAGAGAATGAGTTACAGACTAAGAACATGCATTTGAGACACCAAATTAGTGAGAAAGGTATTCTGTGTTATTTGTACCATTACACATGTTAGAATCATTTGTTTCAGAAACTAGTTTCTTTAACCAATACACAAATTATGTTTTCAGATACACATTTTAGAGTGTATTGATTGTTGATGTACCATGACACACAGTAGATTGTTGATGGTACCATTCCACATGTTAGAGTTATTTGTTTCAGGCATTAGAGTATTTTACCAGTAGAGAACGAATTTGATGATAAGGTGCTGCTATAACTGATATAGATATAATTAACTAAACAGTTTAATGGTGGTCTGCCAAGAAACTGATGTCAGCAGTCAGAAAACTAAAGTTCTTTTTTATGCAAAGACAGCACAGTTGGTAAAATTGTTATAGTTGACAACTTGGAAAGCAATGCATGTCTCTAACAAGACTTCAGCTCTGTGGGAAGTGTTTGGAAAGAAATGGAGTGATAGCGTTTGTTGGCATTTATTTTCTGCTTTTACTACAGTACTAAACAAGAGAGATGAGCTCAGGTGCAGAGAATTGACAGTTTCCAGATAAAAATGTGAGAGAACAAATTCCAGAAATGTGTGGCTTCACAAGATTAGAAAACCAACCTTCTTGTAGAGCTCAAATCTAGTAAAAATACAACAATGTTTGGGTGATAATATTAAGTTTCCTGTAAAACAAGATCATTTAGTTTTCTGATGAAGTGCAAGCCTTTGTGCTCAAGCTTATATTTTAGGTGGCCTTATGTTAAAAGAGAGGGAATAGGCTAAGTTGAAAAACAAAGCAAACTCGAGACTTAGGTCTAGAAAAAGAAAACTAAATGAGGTCACTGTAATATAGACATTTCTAGAAGCAAGTAGATCAGAAGTCTGCTTTTTTTTTTTAAGAAATTGTTTTATCAAGGACACCAAGAGATTAACATAATAGTGACTTTGTCTATTTAAGCATTAAATCGCTGTTTTGTCTCTAAACTTTCAGCAGCAAAATATAAGTACTTGAAAGTTGTGCAGCCACTTGGAAGGGCATTCTTCCCCATGATCACTTCAGATCATGCATTGGAGGATGATGGGCAAGGAAGGACTTGACAAAGGTACAAACACACACTCACATATGCACAAAAAAACACATGCGCGCACACATACACTCTCACATACGGGACTCTGTACATAATTGACAAGCTGTTCCTACCAACAGAACAGAATCAGTCTTATTAAAGAAGCTCCCCATCTGCAATGAAGGAAGTTTTCACAAGTGCTGCTGAAGTGGTTTGGCTCTGTGTCCCCACCCAAATCTCGTGTCAAATTGTAATCCCCATGTATTGAAGGTGAGGCCTGGTGGGAGGTGATTGAATCATGGGAGTGGTTTCTAATGATTTAGCACCATCCCTCTAGTGCTGCCTCGTGACAGAATTCTTACAAGATCTGATTGCTTAAAAGTGTGTGCACTTCCCGCTGTGCTCACTGTCTCTTGATCTGCCATGGTAAGACATGCCTGCTTCTCCTTTGCCTTCTGCCATGACTGTTAAGTTTCCTGAGGCTTCCTAGTCATGATTCCTGTTAAACCTGTGGAACTGTGAGTCAATTAAACTTTTATGAAGAAAATCATAAATTACACAGACTCAGTTAATTCTTTATAACAGTGTGAGAATGTACTAATACAGATACTCGGAAGGATTTCATATTTGTAATAAATCAGTGGTTGCTGTGTATAATTTCCAGTCTCTACTATTCTGAAAGGGAGTTTTTGTCATGGTTATTTTCTCAATGTTTAGCATTATATGGAACAGGTACGGCACATGAATTTTCTTTTCAGTTTATAGCTTGAATATTTATGGGGAGATTTGGGATTGTGTGATAGTCATTAAGACCTGACATATAATGTCTCTCTCCTTCTTTTAGGCACAATATTCTGTACAATTTTTGAAGTTAGCAGTGATAACAGATTTGGTGTAGCTGCTTAAGTTTTGGTGGAAGTTGTGTGAGTTCCATGTTCTCCTCACCAAACATAGTACTCATAGAAGCATATACCTTAATGGAGATTCCATTTATCTGCCTTAGTAAATAATCACAGAAATCAGAGCCCTCTGCTACACTGTGTTGGGCAGGTATAGTGACTGAGAAATAAATGTTGGTGGCATTTAGCCACTGATACATTGCCATTGTCTGTTAGTTACCATAACCTAGATTATTTGCCTTGATTAAGCGTCCCTTAAAAATTAAATAACTGTTATCCACATGGGAAGTAAGGGGTCTGGAAGACTGACCTGGAAAATCAGAGAGGAAACTCAATAGCTGGTCATTTTACTGTTTTCCTCCTGCTCTGTTTCCACAGTTGGACTAAACTTCCCAGGTTCTCTTCCACTTAAGTGTGGTCACATGACTTTACAGTCCTTGAAATGTGAACAAAAATGATGTGTTCCACTTACATGATGATTCATGTTTGATCATCATAAAATTCTCTTTTCCATCAGGCAGCCATATGCAAAGTAGTACAGAGAACTTTTAAGCTACATATCGAAGGTGGAGGAGGCAAGGATAGATTAATGCTGAGTATTTTATTCATACCTTGGAAAAGTGCCTCTTGCCAATTAGGAATATCTGCTTGGAATCTTAGTGGTGCATAGTGGATTTTTATGACATTATTTTTTGCAGAAGCTAACATTATCTTATCTCCTCACTATCCCCTCCTTCCATCCAACATACCTACCAGGAAAATGAATGTACTAATTGACTAGATTGATTTTAAGATGATAAAAAAGACAGGGTTGAACTGACAAAACATTAGCCTATTTGAAAAATTAATTACATTTGAAGAGAGAGAATCCCTTACTTAATCAGTAGTGGAAAAGTAAGGGGAACACATATCAAGTTTTTCCCTTTTTGAAACCAAGTAATTGAAGCACAATGTAATTATTTATAAAGATTTGGAATTAGTAAACTTCAAAAAGGGCAATAATACATATCATTTCTTTATTTATCTGATCTATTTACATATAGCTGGAGTAAAGTAATTTCTTTTTTTTTTTTTTTTTTGAGATGGAGTATCACTCTGTCACCAGGCTGGAATGCAGTGGAGGACTCTCAGCTTACTGAAACCTCTACCTCCCGAGTTCAAGTGATTCTCCTGCCTCAGCCTCCCATGTAGCTGGTACTACAGGCATGTGACACCACTCCAGGCTACATTTGTATTTCTAGTAGAGACAGGGTTTCACCATTTTGGCCAGGATCATCTCTATCTCTTGACCTTGTGATCTGCCCACCTCAGCCTCCCAAAGTGTTGGGATTACAGGCGTGAGGCACCATGCCCAGCCATGAAGTGATTTCTTAAGTGAACACTGTCATGAGGCTGTAGCACTACCCAAGGTCACAGAATTAATACAACCTGTAATGTAAACTCCATTCTTTAACCTAATAGCTTGCTTAGTTTTACCTCTTATAAGGATCAATATGGGAATATAAGATAAATATTGATATAGAGAATGTATTTAAACCAAAAATTTGAGCTTCTCTTAGCAAACTATAGACCCTGAAGTTAAAACAATTATAATTTTAAATTTTGAAAATTTGAAATATTTACTTTGAATATATTCATACTTTTAATATTTGTGCGACACATGAAGTATTTGTGTGCCGAGAATATATACATTATAAAGTTTCACATGTTATGATAGAGATTTACTATATCATTATTTAATAAGTGCTTAATGTTTGTTATAACTAGTTTTGAACTTGAAAAGTTATGAAAGCCAATTATAAAAAGTAAATATATATGCTATAATATTAAATTTTATCATTGCTTTTTCTTGAGGATGGTGGCACTTGTTTGTTCACTGGAATTGAACGAGAAAGAAAACATATGACTGATTATTTGTATTAAATGTCACAGCATCTGGGTATTTATGCCATAGTCTATGAAATGTGACAGGCAGTCAATACCTAAGAGACAATTCCACCTTGCATGAGGACGAAGAAAAAAGTTCCATATATATATATTTAAGCAAGTCAAGATGATACATGACAACATGCAATACCAATTTTTATGCAGATATGAAGAAATACAAACATAGAAAACATTTCCAAAAGTCACTTATGCCTAAAACAGTTTAATAGGACATTTTCTTATCCTGTTCAAAGTTCCTAAATGAATTTCTGTTTTACTATAATTTCTATTAAGATTAGAAAGAACGAGACATCACTGTCTGACAAGCAAATTAGCTATAAGAATTTTTAAAATTAACACATAGTAATTGTAATATTCATGGGTACAATGTAATGTTCCATACGTACATACATTGTATACTGATCAAATCATTGCAATTGTTTGTTTATAACCTTAAATATTTATCATTTCTTTGCTCTGAGAACATTCAACATCCTCTTTTCTAGTAAAATTACATATGGAATGAATTACTGTTAGCTGCAACCACCCTACTATACAATATAATACCATAACTCATTCCTCCTATCTAACTGTAACATTGTGCTCCCTGACCAAAATTTCCTAATCTCCTCTCTCCTTTATTATTCCAAGTCTCTAGTAATCACTACTACACTCCCAAATTTCATGACATCTTTTTTTTTTTTCTTTTCTTTTCTAAAGATTCCACAAGTGAGTGAGATCATGCAGTGTTTGTCTTTTTGTGCCTGGCTTATTTCACTTAACATAATGTCCTCCAAACTCATTTATATTGTTTTCAAATGACAGATTCCATCTGTTTTATGGTTTAAAAGAATTCTATTGTAATTCCATTGTATATATGTACCACATATTCTTTTTTATTTATTTATTTTATTTATTTATTTTGAGACAGAGTCTCGCTCTGTCGCCCGGACTGGAGTGCAGTGGCCGGATCTCAGCTCACTGCAAGCTCCGCCTCCCAGGTTTTAGGCCATTCTCCTGCCTCAGTCTCCGGAGTAGCTGGGACTACAGGCGCCCGCCACCTTTCCCGTCTAGTTTTTGTATTTTTTAGTAGAGACGGGGTTTCACCGTGTTAGCCAGGATGGTCTGGATCTCCTGACCTCGTGATCCGCCCGTCTCGGCCTCCCAAAGTGCTGGGATTACAGGCTTGAGCTACCGTGCCCGGCCATATTCTTTATCCATTAATCCATTCATGAACATTTAAGTTGATTCCATATCTTGGATGTTGTGGATAGTATTGAAATAAACATGGGAATGCAATTATCTCTTCAATACACTAATTTTCTTTCTTTGGCTATATACCAAGCAGTGGGTTTGTGGGATAGTGTGATAGATCTATTTTTAATGTTCTTGTGGAACATTCATACTGTGCTTTATAATGGCTCTATTAATTTACGTTCCCATCAACAGAGTCATAAGAGTAACACTGTTTCTGTATCTTTACCAGCATTTGATACGTGCTGTCTTTTGGATAATAGCCATTCTAACTGGGGTGAGGTGATATTTCATTGTAGGGGATCTACTTTGCCATCTGAAAGTGCTCCACACTTTCTATGATAATTCTTAATACTTTAATTAAAAATGGTGATTAAAATACATAACTCTGTTTGACATACTATTGCCCCCCATTGTCTTTTAATTCAGCTAATGAAGACACTTAATATATAATCAGTTATTTCTATCAACCTAAATTTAGAAAAAAATGGAAGTATGTGTTGAGGAGTAGGATATGGGAATTGGGCATTTAGAGAATGCTGAAAAAACATATACACAAAACACTTGTTAAAAAGTCTCGAGAAAGAGAGACAAATTCTATAGAAAGTACATTCTGAATTTGTTGGTTTTCTCATTCAAAGTATGATGGCCTAAAGATCTAGAAATAGATTAAGCTTTATTGAAAGAGCTTATTGATTCAAGAATGAGATCAAATTGTAAAATCAAATGCAATTTTATTTTAAGCACAGATTTTGCTGGACATGAATATGACAAAAGCAGTGAACTAAACCTCAAACAGCCAGCTCTTATCTTTCTTCATGGTAATTCCTTAAAGAAGGCAATAGGAATTGTATTGTAGATCAGACATGTGTAAATGAAGAAATATTATTATAAGGAGAAAAACAGATACAGAGAGCATATGTGTGTATGTGCATTCTTTTAAAAATATGTGTACCTCTTAAAATTGTGACTTGAATTCTTCTATAAATTTATTAATTTCCATTTACAGGATTACCTTGTGAAAATATTATTATGCTTGCAGACCAGAGCACGATGGCTGTATAGGAGGCTCCACTAATCATCTCCTTGCAAAGACACAAATTAACAACTATCTACAGACACAAAATCACCTTCATAAGAACAAAAATTAGGGAAGCACTCAGTTTACCTGGTTCTAACTTTATATCACTGGAAGAGGCACTGAAGAGGGAAGAAAAGACAGTCTTGAACTGCTGATGCTACCCCTCTCTCATTCCCTGACAGGTACTGCATGGCACAGAGAGAGAATGTGTGCACTTGAGAGAGTGCATCACCTGTGAAACATTGCATTTAACACAGTCCTTCCCTGTCACAACAGAAAGCAAAACTGATCTGAACTCAGCTGGCACCCACCCAAAAAGAAAGTATTTAAACCAACCCTAGCCAGAGGGGAATCAACCCTTGCAATGGTCATAATTTGCATTCCCAGAAGCCTTTCCACCAAGTGTTAAAGTGCTGTGGGCTCTAAATAACTTGAAAGGCATTCTAAGCCACAAGAACTGCAACTCCTAGGTGAGTGCCAGTGCTAAACAGGGCTCAGAGCCAGTGGACATGAGGACATGCAACCTACTGCAACAACAGCCAGTGTGGCTAAGGGAGTGCTTGTGCCACCTCTCTCTGATACCCAGGCCACACAGTTCAGAGCGCCAAAACAGACCCATTTTTATGCTTGAGAAGAGGAGAGGAAAAAGGAAAGAAAACTTTGTCATGCATCTTGGATACCAGCTCAGTCACAGTAGGACAGTGTACTGGTCAGAGTGGTGAGGCTCCATTCCAGGTTTTAGCTCCCAAATGACATTTCTAGACACATTCTGGGGTAGAAGGGAAGGTGCTACCTTGAAGAAACGAACTCAGTCCTGGCAGGAGCCATGACCTGCTGATTAAAGAGCCCTGGGTACTGCCAGCACTATGAAGGTAGTATGCCATGGGCCTTGGGTGACACTCTTGAGACTCGCTGGCTTCAGGTGAGACTCAGCACATTCCCAACTGTGCTGGCCATGGGGAGAGGCACCTTCTGCTTGGGAAGAGTAAAAGGGAATTTGTCTTGCATTGTAGGTACTATCTTAGCCACAGAGGGCTAGAGCAGCAAGAGGCCTCTTGGGTCCCCATTTCAAGGCCTTGACTCTAGGATGTCATTTCTGGACCTTCCCTGGGCCAGAGGGGAGCCTACTGTCTTTAAGTGTGAGTCCTAGACCAGGTAATATTCACCACAACGTCACTAAAGAGCCCTTGGACCTTAACTGTAGCCTGGAAGTGCTGTGGGCCTGTACTGTACTGGTGGCGGCCATGGAATGAGGATCCTCTGCCTGTGGAGAGGGAAGGGAAGAATGGGAATGACTGCATCTTATGGTTTGAGTGTCAGCTCAGTCATAGTACTATAGAACAACAGACATTCAAAGTTTTTGCCTGTGGTGTCTGGTTCACAAATGGCACTTCTTGACCTGCCAGGTGCAAGGGGGAACTTGCTGCCCTGAAGGGAATGACACAAGCCTGGTTGATTTCCCCCCATTCAGATCATTGAACCCAAGTGGCCACCTAGTATCTGCACAGCTCCATGCTTGGGACTCAAGACCCTGGTGGCCTGGGCTCACAAGGAGATCTCCTGATCCGTGGGGTGCATAGATCTGTGAAAAAATTGTGATTTCCTGGGCTGGGTAGCACACTCACTCACTGCCTCCCCTGGCTGGGGGTAGGAGCTCTCCTTGCCCCATGCAGCTCCCAGGTAGGCCACCATCCCACCCTGCTTTTCCTTGCTCTCTGTGGGCCATGCCAACTGCCTAGTCAGTCCCAGTTAGAGAACCTGGATTCCTCAGCTGAAGGTGCAGGGTTCACTCACCATTTTCATTCTTCTCAGTGGGAGTCCTTGACAGAAGCTACTTCTAGTCAGCCATCTTGGCGCCTTTTGAAATCTATTTTGTCTGATGTAAATATTTTATATCAGATATAAATTCCTGAATTTTTTTGATCCATTGGCATGGAATATCTCTTTCAATCTCTCTGTTTTTGGTCTATGTGAATCTTTATAGGTGGCATGTGTTTTCTGTAGGCAACAGATCATTGGGTCTCTTTTTTTAACTCATTCAGCCACTCTATCTTTTGATTGGATTATGTAGTCTATGCACATTCAATGTTATTATTGACAAGTAAAGACTTACTCTTGCCATTTTGTCCTTGTCTCTTGTTTTGTGGCATTTTTTTCCTCTTTCTTTTCTTTTCTTTTCTTTTTTTGAGACAGAGTCTTGCTCTGTCGCCCAGGCTGGAGTGCAGTGGCGCAATCTCCGCTCACTGCAAGCTCCGCCTCCTGGGTTCACACCATTTTCCTGCCTCAGCCTCCAGAGTAGCTGGGACTACAGGTGCCCACCACCACATCTGGCTAAATTTTTGTATTTTTAGTAGAGACCGGGTTTCACGGTGTCAGCCAGGATGGTCTCGATCTCCTGACTTCGTGATCCGCCTGCCTCGGTCTCCCAAAGTGCTGGGATTACAGGTGTGAGCAACTGCCCCCGGCCATTCCCCTTCTTTCTTAAATGCTCCCTCTTTGAGCAAGTATTAGCTGATTTTAGCCTGGCTTTACATTCTGCCATTAGAGTGAAACACTGAGCTCAATGTTTCAGAATTGCTCTGCTTTCTTCCTCCACAATGCATAAAAATGGTCTCATTACGCTGAGGATGCCAAGGGATTAGCTAGAGGTTGCATCAGCAATTCAAGTTTTTTTTTTTTTTTTTTTTTATCCTATCTGATTCAGTGCCTTTTTAAGCAATATGAAGTTAAAATCTGGTACTTTGATTACTCACCTGATTTTTTATTATTATGAAGCTTCTTTTATTGTGTAGATAGTTGTTAAATTGGTGTTCTGTTGGAAGCTTCTAGTCTACTACCTTGCTCTCCCTCTTCCTCTTGAGAAAGCTTCATGTAATATTTAATACTGCTTTCATTATTCTGTTTCATAAGTTGACTGGTTATGACAGAGATAATAATGCTTATAACATCTAAAATATTTGCTAGGTGAGATATTACCAAATTTTTTTTTTTTTTTGTACCCTTGGATGACATTTAGGTGAATATGTCTTATTCTTGGGGATGAGAATGCCTTTTTTCTCTTAGATTTTTAGTGTCAAAGTTTGTGTTACATAATGAAAAGTGTGGCTGTGTTTTAATTTTACTCTCTACTTTTCTTTATGTTTTTCCTGTGGACTGTATTACAGAGAAAATATGTTTCAACCTTCATAGATATATGAAAATATTATTTTTACTTAATACTTATTAGCAAATTATAAAAGATTCAAATAATAAAAAATGAAAATATTACAGGAAAATATATGTGTAACCCCCTAGCAATACATTTGTGAAACTATAATAAATTGATATTTTATCAATAAAATACAAATGATCAAAATTGAACAAGGAATTAGAAAATAGAGAAAATATTTTTTCTGAAGTTCTGAATACATCTTTGGTGACCATGAGGGCTTGGGTCTTAGAGGTGTGGCTTTCTCCTGTGCTACTTTCCTTCCTCAGATAAAATTCTGGACCTACTACTTATTCCTGTTCCCCAAGGGTAGAGATATTTTCCCCCCATCCTGCTTCTCTCAACCATAATGGGTTTCCACTAGTGTTGAAAGCTTATAGCTTTTTTGACCCTTTCCCTTCAGTTTGTTACTTACAGGAGATAAGAATGATGGGTAAGAGTGAGATAGTTGTTGCTGGTCCCCTTGTCCAGCCAGCATAATGGGAGATGTTTTGTCAGGATGCTTTCCAATCTACTCTATGATTGCTTGTTCAAGTTTCTGAAAGAAACTGCTATAAAGGGGTTTGAATCCCACTATGTGTCTTTGACCCTCAGTGTCTTTTCCATTCTCATGCTACCGACTTTGTTTTAAGCAATTTGTAAAGTTTTCAAGCTAAATTTTCTAATGAATTATATAGTTTGTGAGTATATTACAGGTAAATAAAAGCTAGAATACTTTTTCTCCTGTAGACCCCTAACTATTCATAGATTTTAAGTAAGTTGTTTATCCTGTTACCTCAGTTCTTTGACTGTTTCAAGTAAATTCATTAATTTTCAGTTTACGGTCTGTTCGTCCTTCCTTCCTTCCTTCCTTCCTTCCTTCCTTCCTTCCTTCCTTCCTTCCTTCTTTCTTTCTTTTTCTTTCTTTCTTTCTTTCTCTTTCTTATCTTTCTCTCTTTTCCTTTCTTTCTTTCTTACTTTTTTTCTTTTTCGTCTTGCCCTCTGTTGATTGTGAGGGTGTGAGGGACATTTTTACACTTTTCAGATCTCTATAGAATAGATAAATTCCTCTGATTTTGCTTTTATAAAAATTCTAAAACAAGTAACTAATACCTGGAATTTTTGAATTGTGGTAACTTTTGGAGAGGAAGAGGAAATAATGCATGAGGAGGGCTTTTATGTTGCTGTGTTCATTTTCTTGATCTAATTTCTGGGTGTAGGAATTGTTTCTTTGTATTGATTGAATGGTAGCTTTATGTTTTATGTACTTGTTTGCATGTGTGTTAACTTCTAATTTAAAAATCTAAGAAATAAATTCTAAGTAAATGAAGCCATGACAGTAAACCAATTATGTGTATATATTATATATATATAAAACCATTGATATTTTAAATAAAATACCTTTAAGCCATGTAAGCCATATTAAACTGAATATATATGCAATTATATATATAATCACGGATTTTTTTAATCAAATACATTTAATGAGTATTTTGTTTGACATTAATCTTCTACAATTGCAATGCTTACCATCATGCACCAGCTAATATTTTTCTCCCACTAAATTATCTTTCCCCTTCAATATACTCATTAACTATTCTAAAGATTGTCTTAAATATTTACATAATTTCTTTCCAGAAATTTAGTCTTCAGTAATTATTGTCATCTTTAATAATCACACAATCTTTTTTTTATTTTAAATCAGATTATTTTAAATCATTAAAGTAGTTAACTGACTCTTGGATTTCAAAAGCTCTCTATATCTATGAAGATATTTGAACTCCAACCTCTGAATATTTAGTCAAGATTTTGAAGGATTAAAAATATTATATTAAATTATGAAGACATTCTTTTTTTATTTGCTTGTTACTGGTAAGCACATGTTCAAAATACACAGGCTGAAATAAAACTAGCATTTATGTTTTTGTATCTTTGAGCATCCCAGTCTCTATCTATATCCCAAAATTCTTAAGCAAAATGAAGGAGAACATTGTTTTAGAAATTGAAATTGGAATGTCACATGTTTTATTTCCTTCAGCAACTCTTACATGAAACACATTTACAGGCAAAAACAAAGTCATTGCTGTTAAGATAAGCATTTGAGCTGTCAGAGTCTGAATGATTATAGGGGACATAACTAATTTATGTGTCAAAAAGCTATTCTACTCAGCACCATCAACACCTATTATACACATTATTGGAGACTATAGCTAGTCTTACTGATGTATAGATTGATAGTCAACGACAGTCACATATGAGATAAATGATAGCTCTTTAAACCGTTATGGTTGCAAAGTAGTAATTTTTAGTCTATCTCCTTCTACTTTATCCACTGAAGAATATTTAGATAAGACTTATAAGATTTGTTTATACTTGAATGTATATACACACACACAGACATATATATATATATTTGTGTGTATATACAATATTTAGAAATATGTATATTTTCATCAGTATTTTAGTATCTTGTTGGCTTATATCACAGAGAAAAAAGAAAAGAAACAAAATATACAGATTATTTTTTATGGAAAATTTATCCATTTATATTTAAATAGTACACCATGAGTTTCTGTTGTTCTGAATTTTCAATTTCAGGTAAGAAGGCCTGATGCATATTGCTGCTAGATTGCACATTTACTGCATCATGTCAAAGTGAAATATCAGTATACCAAAAAAGTCTATGAATTATTTAACCCACAAGTTAAAAAAAAGTTAGTTCCTAGAGCCATAATCTGATAAGGCAGAAATATATCAATGTTTTTATTCTTTAAAGAACCGCAAAGATTTTAAAACTGGCAGATAAATTTTAAGACTGGTCAAGGTCAAAATAAATATAATTCTGTAAATTAAAGCTTCATTGAAGCAGAAAAAAAATGTTCTTCATATGAGAAGGAAAAAAGTCATAACATTTATATATTTTATGTAAACACGCAGGGTTCAACAAGGAATATGGGATACATTGGCCATAATATTTTTCTAGTCACATACACAGTCTTTCTCCTGCTTTAAGCTTTCTTATGTTAGTTTGTTCTCCCCACTCCTTTTGGCCTTCCACTTCTCCTTTCTGCTGCCTTCCTGCTAATATAGAAATACCCTCTCTTAAGAGGACATCACTGAAAGTTTACTATGATACATATTTGAATACATTTTACTTTTTGTAACAAGAGAGTTACAATGTGAATAAGAAAATAGGACAATAAAAGATGTCATATGGTAAATAATATTTAAATAATCACCTCTTCATCTAGAAATATCTAATACTGTCTTACTTATTTTTTCCAGTTATTATTTTATTATAAGGTGTCTATGGTTTTTAACCCAAAGTTTAGTCTCTCTGTTTATAATTGGAGTTGTTTACTAAATTTTTTGTAAGACTTTCCTCTTTTATCTTCTTTTGTTATTTTTGATTAAAAAAATAAATATCTCTTGCTACTCAGAAGAAGCATATATTTACTCCTTAGGTATTGTGTTCTTTAGTTTTGCCTCAAGGTACTCGGTAAGTTACTCTATGACACACATTAAATACATGGAAATTTATAATGCAACTTGTCACAGAATGTACTGCTCTAAATATTTTTAAGCATATTAAATGTAGCATACAGCTTGAATTTATTTAGTATTTTCAGTGAGTATATTTGTAAAAAATAATAAAATATTTTCAGTCACTATAATTTTATGCATAAAATATTTTTATATAAACCAAAAAACAGATTTTCACAATCATCTAAGGGAAGGTATAGTAAAAGTTAGTTTATTTATGGCCTATACTAATTTTTATAAAGAAATATTTGTCTATTTTTTTTTCTTGTAATATTTACATGAAGACGATTTTGTTTCTAAAATAATTTTTTATGGTTAAATAACAAACTTAAGCTAATATCCAGAACAAATGATTATTGATCAATCACGTTTTGTTTACTGTTGGTATATTATAGAAAGGCTGGTTTTGTACATTTATTTGTATCCTGCTTGTGATGCATATTCTGAAAGTTAATTGTTTAGATAATGCTTTAATGCTGACTACATGACTGTATTTCCTTTAATGCATTGCCTTTTGACTCTTTTACATGTTCCTTTAGGGAGTCCACTTCAGTGAACACTTCATAATGTTATCAGTTCATAAATGCAAAATCTTGAATCAAAACTGATAATCATTCTTAAAAAAATAAATTTAAAAAAATCAAAGTAAACAAATATAAAAATGGAACAAAACGTTGCAGCTATAGTGCTCTATATAAAATCAGAAACTGACTAAATTAATAGCTCTTTCATGGATGATGACTGGATTTCTTAGTGCTTCTCGTCACACATTAGAAAATCTATTTTTATTTAAGATTAATGAAACTGTAGGGAGTTAAAAAGTTGTCAAAGAAAAGTTGTACTGGGTGGAGTTAAATGAGCAAGGAAGATTGAATTCAGGGCTATATAATAGCGAAGAGAGACTGCTTTAATAGAAGAGAGAGATTGAACTCAATTCTGTTGAAACAAAATGTAGGATAGTTTTTAAGCCCTGAAATAAGCTAGATAAGAAGTACTGGTGCACAAGGATGTTAGTGAAGAGGTTGGTCAATGTAATTAGGCCATCTGCATTTTCTTACTGGGGCTTAACAAATGAGCCTCCTACCTTTCCATTGAGACTGGGAGATTAGAGACCTATGTTTTTTTACAATTTCACTTCAGAAGGACGGCTCCCAGATCGTTGAGAGAGACATTCCTTAGTTTAATATCTGCAATGGCCTGAAAGATTTGTCTATATTTGAAAGGAACATAGAAAAAATTTACAAGGTTACTAACATAAATGCTCTAAGAAAAGAGAGGTCAGAGGTTTATAGTCAAAAGAAAACCTCTTTGAAGTTTGTTCAAGCCAAGGGTAACATTAAGTAATTATTTTAGTTCATTACAAGTAGTTTACACCACCTAAATACAAGTACATAAGCTAAATGTTTAATGATAAACAACTTCTGAAACAATTATTACACATAAAAACCTAAAGAAAAATAATTTAAGCCATGAAATATGGAAGATACATGTCAGATGTTGCTCTTTTGTCACATAAAATCGCTAAATATTGCCTTGTTGTTGCTTTTATTATTGTGTGGTTTTGTGTGGTATTGCAAGGAGGAAGTAAAAAAAGCATGAATTTCAGTGGAAGAGTCTATTTATTAGAAGACTACAGTCAATTGTTGTATATATTTTGTCTTGGTAAGTTCAATGCATCTGACATGTTTTCCTTTGAATGTATAGCAACATAAATGCTCGTCAAAATCCTTTGAAATTTTATTAATCTGTAGATTAGAAATGATGGGAAAGTGAAGAGTTACATACATAGAAGACTTCATTATATTTTCTAAAGTTGTCTTGGCAAGCTTGAAGAGCAAATGGCTGGGATCCTAGGCATGTCAAAGAGCATGATATTAGCATGATGATGGAGTAAAAATTTTGCCAAATTCCTCCTTACCTTGAAAAGAGCTTTATATCTAGTCTTTTGTGACCTACATAGAATAACTTAACTCTGACAACAATCAGAAGTGAATACACAATTAAAGTAGCTTCTGTAATACCAGCTTGTATGAAGATAACTTTCACGACAGAATTAGAAAAGCATTTCCAAGGCAAGACAGAAGAGATTATGATTTGAATGGAATGGCACAGTCACACTTGGGGGAACAAAATGAGGTGATTTTTTTTCTTGGAAAATTTGGTTGTTAATGATATCAAAGTAAAAAAAATATATATAATAAACACATATCATCATTTAATGATGGTTTGTATATGAGAGGTTTGTATATAAGGTAAGTATCCAAAAATGAGTACTAATCAGATAAGACAAAACAGAAGCCAAGAGCATCCTAAGAAAGCAAACATGAGTATTAATGCAAAATTTACATATAATAGAATATCTGGGAACTACATGTACATTAAAATAAGGAAATTCGATATAGAGCAGAAGAAAATGAACCTGCAGACAAGAATCAGGTTGCTCTGTTATAAGATCTGAGAAACTTGAACTTCATTTAAAAACTAAGAACCTAGGAATAAAGAGAATGGGGTTAAGAGGGTAGAAACACTCTGATGATAGTTTCTTTTGCTGTGCAGAAGCTCTTTAGTTTAATTAGATCCCATTTGTCAATTTCGGCTTCGTTATCATTCCTTTTGGTGTTTTAGTCACGAAGTCTTTGCCCATGCCTATGTCCTGAATGGTATTTCCTAGGTTTTCTCCAGGGGTTTTTATGGTTTTAGGTCTTATGTTTAAATATTTAATGCATCTTGAGTTAATTTTTGTATAATTACCTTTTCCTAGGAGAAGATCGATTCTTTGTGTTAAGTCAAACTTTTCCCAGAAAGAAAGATATTAGCTCTGAATGTCTAGTGTAAAGTAAATAAAACAAAATTTGAATTTATGAGACCTGAAGCCTATATTGTTGGAATACTTGGAGTAGAAGTATATAGCATGTTTTTCAAATAGTTGGTCAGAGGTTTCCATAGACAGGATATTTCAAGCCAAATGTGGATATTAAGATATCATTAAGTCATGTGGGGATGTATGTATTCACCCTTTTTGTCCTCAAGGAAAAGTGTTAAGTAGCTAGCTAACTTCGAGGGTTGCCACTTTTCTGCCATGAAAAAAGGGTCTGTTTTAGCAATCAGTATGTATAGGTCCTTAGCAAGCCTTCTATCTACTACATATCCACATGTTTTAAGCAACTGGAAATCCCTGTTACTCTAATTATTGGATGAGTGTGTGGGTAATGGGTAGCAGCAGAGTCTATCATTAAATAGGTGGGATTTGAGGATGCACATTGGCTTCTTTTGTAACAATAGGCATTTTGTGTACATTTGATGCATGACGAATTGGTACCAGTACATCCCATGAATACCAAAATATATGGATGCCGAAGTCTGTTACATAAAATGGTGTAGTATTTGCATGTAACCTACACACATCCTTCTGCATACTTTAAATTATTTCTAGATTACCTATAATACAAAATACAATGCAAATGATATGTAAACACTATATCGTTTTACTATTTACTGTTACTACATCGACAATGTAAATGATATGTAAACACTATATTTATTATACTATATTATTTAGGAAATAAGGACCAAAAAGTTTGTATATGTTTGTTACAGGCACAGTTATTCATTGGTTTATGTTTTGAGGTAGTATCAGTCCATGGTAGGTTGAATGCACTGATGCAGAACACATAGACATGGAATGCCAAGTATACTTACATATTAGCAATTATAGAAAAAAAATGTATAACTTTTTCTCACCTCCTGTCTCCAAACCCTTCCAACTGTATCCAGAAGAAAACAGAGACACAGAAGTTCAGTTAGGTCATTGATGTCTAAACACACAACAGCAATTCAGCTTTCACATCTGTAATTCATAGTATAAATATAATCATCTGCTCGTGATGGTCTTTTTGCCCATAGCAAATTATTTTTAATGGAGATGGATTGGAGAATGGCTGACTCACAGTGTGTAATGAGAATATTTGGAACTATAAATCTTAGGAAACAAATATTTGAAATCCCTTTATTTCACATCTGGGTAGCACTACAGTTCAGAAATAATGGAGTTTAGAGTCAGAAGTTTTCTTCAATTACACCATGTAAATACTTAAAATCAATGTGATATGAAATTATTTTGAAAATCAAAGTCTTACGAAGTTAAAAGTATTAGTGTATCATTAAATCAAGTGACATAGAAGGAAATGTTAAGATATAGACTGAAATCAAAAATCAAGGCCGGAAAGGTAAGAATGAGATTATTATAGTTATTATTGAGGACATTAAGTTCAGGCCTCTTTGAATTTATAAATAGACATGAAGTTCTTGGTGAATTGATTGCCTGGATTTAAATACCTTTATATACAACAATGGCTAATCCAGAATCAGTTCTTAAAGATGTTAACAACTAGCCTTAGAGACTGAAGCGGTTTTCTATTGCTACATAGCATATGCCCAAACATTTAGCAGCTTAAAACCACAATTTATGTGGGTCAGTGGTCTTGGCACAATTTAGAGGAATCCTCTTCTCAGGGTCTCTCAGCTAGAAGATCAAGGTGTCAGCCAGGTTGTGTTTTTATCTTAGGATTGGCTGCAGAAGAATCTACTTCAAGTTTTACTCAGGTTGTTATTTATTTCCTTGATGTTAGATAATTAAGGGCCCTAAATTATTGCTGGTTATTGGCTGGAAGTTGTTCTTGGTATCTAGAGGGCACCATCAGCTTCTAGATGCCACAGTCCCTGGAGGTCTCCCATATTTTCTCGCTACATGAGCTTGCACAATATGGCCATTTGTTTCAGTGAGCCAGGTAGAAGAATCTCTAGGGCAAGCCTGCTAACAAGATGGAGTCTTTTATAAGATAACATAACCATGAGAGTGACATTCTGTCATTTTCATTATAAACTATTCAATAGAAGACATTCTCAGGCCCTTTCTAAGCTCAAAGCTAGAGGGTTACACAAAGGCATGAACACCAGGCAGAAGGGATCTGATGGAGGGGGGGAGCTTAGATTATGCCCACCACAGAAACTAATATATAAATAGGAACACAAATTAACATTTTAAAATCCAAGATAAGCATAAGTGTAAAATGAAAACTGTAGACAAGAAGGACCTAGTTTGTTCTATGAAGAGAAAATAGATGAAGAAATCAGGAAGATAAATCTAGAGAGGTTTGTATATGAAATAAGTATCCAAAAATAAGTACTAATCAGATAAGATCTAAAAGAAGTTAAGAAGCATCCTAAGAAAACAAACATGTGTAGTAATGCGAAATTTAAATATAATAGAATATCTGGGAACTACATGTACATTAAAATAGTGAAATCAGATATACAGCAGTACGAAAAGGAACCTGCAGAGAAGAATCAGGTCATGGATGCTCTGTTATAAGATCTGAGAAATTTGAACTTCATATAAGAATTACGAACCCAGGAATAAAGAGAATGGGGTTAAGAGGATATGAACACTCTGACGATAGTTTCTTTTGCTGTGCAAAAGCTCTTTAGTTTAATTAGATCCCATTTGTCAATTTTGGCTTTCATTATCATTGCTTGTGGTGTTTTAGTCATGAAGTCTTTGTCTATGCCTATGTCCTGGTATTGCCTAGGTTTTCTTCAAGGGTTTTTATGGTTTTAGGTTATCCATTTAGGTCTTTAATCCATCCCGAGTTGAGTTTTGTATCAGGTATAAGGAAGGGGTCCAGTTTCAGGTTTCTACAGCTAGCCAGCTTTCCCAACATCATTTATTAGGTAGGGAATCCTTTCCCTGTTGCTTGTTTTTGTCAGGTTTGTCAAAGATCAGATGACTGTAGATGTGTGGAGTTATTTCTGTGGCCTGTATTCTGTTCCATTGGTCTATATATCTTTTTTTGGTACCAGCACCATGCTGTTTTGGTTACTCTAGCCTTGTAGTATAGTTTGAAGTCAGGTAGCGTGATGCCTCCAGCTTTGTTCTTTTTGCATGTGATTGTCTTGGGCATACAGGCTCTTTTTTGGTTCCACATAAAACTTATAGTAGTTTTTTTCTAATTCTGTAGAGAAAGTCATGGTAGCTTGATGGGGATAGCATTGAATCTATAAATTACTTTGGGCACCATGGCCATTTTCACGATATTGATTCTTCCTATCCATGAACATTGAATGTTTTTGCATTTGTTTGTGTCCTCTCTTATTTCCTCGAGCAATGGTTTGTAGTTCTCCTTGAAGAGGTCTTTCACATAGCTTGTAAGTTGTATTCCTAAGTATTTTATTCTCTTTGTAGCAATTGTGAATGGGAATTCACTCATGATTTGGCTCTCTGTTTGTCTATTATTGGTGTATAGGAATGCTTATGATTTTTGCACATTGATTTTGTATCCCGAGACTTTGGTAAGTTGCTTATCAGCTTAAGGAGTTTTTCGGCTGAGACAATGGGGTTTTCCAAATATATAATCATGTCATCTGCAAGCAGAGACAATTTGACTTCCTCTCTTGCTATTTGAATATCCTTTCTATCTTTCTCTTAACTGATTGCCCTGGTCAGAACTTCCAATTCTATGTTGAATAGGAGTGGTAAGAGAGGGCATCCTTGTCTTGTGCTGGTTTTCAAAGGGAATACTTCCAGCTTTTGCCCATTCAGTATGATATTGACTGTAGGTTTGTCATAAATAGCTCTTATTATTTTGAGATATGTTCCATTGATACATAGTTTATTGACAGTTTTTAGCATGAAGGGGTGTTGAATTGTATCGAAGGCCTTTTTTTAGTCTATTGAGATAATCATGTGGTTATTGTCATTGGTACTGTTTATGTGATGGATTACATTTATTGATTTGCATATGTTGAACCAGCCTTGTATCCCAGGGATGAAGCCGAATTGATTGTGGTGGGTAAGCTTATTGATGTGTCGTTATATTCTGTTTGTCAGTATTTTATTGAGGATTTTTGCATTGAAGTTCATCAGGGATATTGGCCTGAAATTTTCTGTTTGTTTTGTCTCTGCCAGGTTTTAGAATCAGGATGATGCTGGCCTCCTAAAATGAGTTAGGGAGGAGTTCCTCTTTTACTGTTGTTTGGAATAGTTTTAGAAGGAATGGTACCAGCTTCTCTTTGTACCTCTGGGAGAATTTGGCTGTGAATTCTTCTGGTTCTGGGATTATTTTTGGTTGGTAGGCTATTAATTACTGCCTCAATTTTAGAACCTGTTATTGATCAATTCAAGGATTTGATTTCTTCACCATGTAGTCTTGCAAGGGTGTATGTATTCAGGAATTTGTCCATTTCTTCTAGATGTTCTAGTTTATTTGTGTAGAGGTGTTTATAGTATTCTCTGATGGTAGTTTGCATTTCTGTGGAATCAGTGGTGATATCCCCTTTATCATTTTTTATTGTGTCTATTTGGTTCTTCTCAATTTTCTTCTTTATTAGTCTGATTAGCAGTCTATCTATTATGTTAATCTTTTCAAAAAATCAGCTGCATTCATTGATTTTTTGAAGTATTTTTCATGTCTCTATCTCCTTCAGTTCTGCTCTGATCTAGTTATTTCTTTTCTCCTACTAGCTTTTGAATTTATTTGCCCTTGCTTCTCTAGTTCTTTTAATTGTGATATTAGGGTGTCAATTTTAGATCTTTGAAAATATTTGCAATCTATCCATCTGACAAAGGGCAAATATCCAGAATCTACAGAGAACTTTAACAAAGTTACAAAGATGAAACAAACAACCCTATCAACAAGTGGGTGAAGGATTTGAATAGACATTTCTCAAAAGAAGACATTTATCCAGCCAACAACCTTATGGAAAAAGCTCATCATCATTGGTCATTAGAGAAATGCAAATCTAAACCACGATAAGATACCATCTCATGCCAGTTAGAATAGCGATCATTAAAAAGTCAGGAAACAACAGATGCTGGAGAGGATGTGGGAAAATAAGAATGCTTTTACACTGTTGGTGGGAGGGTAAATTAGTTCAGCGATTATGGAAGACAGTGTGGTGATTCCTCAAGGATCTAGAACCAGAAATAACATTTGACCCAGCAATTCCGTTACTGGGTTATACCTGAAGAATTACAAATCGTTCTACTATAAAGACATATGCAAACTTATATTTATTGTGGCACTATTCATAATAACAAAGACTTGGAACCAACCCAAGTGCCTATCAATGATACACTGGATAAAGAAAATGTGGCACATATACACCATTGAATACTATGCAGTCATAAAAAAAAGATGAGTTATGTCCTTTGCAGGGACATGAATGAAGCTGGAAACCATCACTCTCAGCTAAGTAATACAGGAACAGAAAAACTAAACACCACATGTTCTCACTCATAAGTGGTAGTTGAACAATGAGAACAAATGGACACAGGCAGGGGAACATCACACACCAGGGGCTGTTGGGGGATGTGGGACTAGGGGAGGGATAGCATTAGGAGAAATACCTAATGTAGATGACGGGCTGATGGGTGCAGCAAACCACCATGGTGCGTGTATAGCTATGTAACAAACCTGCACGTTCTGCACATGTATCCTAGAACTTAAAGTATAATTTTAAAAAATGAAGGTAGAAACATTTCGAAAAAGAAAAAATCTGAGAATCATTGTGATATTAATTCTTGTCCCATCATCAGTGAAAACCATTATATTGTCACTTATTACAGAGATGTATCACGATCATTATTCTAACAGTGACGTAAATATATGTTGGGATGATATAATATGGTGGATAAATGGTGAGGGTCAGAATTAATGCAATGGAAGTAACAATGAAGAGAAGAGGATAACTCTGAGCAATATCTAGTAAGTGTGTAGGATATAGTAAATGTGAAGGCTTGATCAAAATCAGGAAACAGTGTTGAAGTAGTCAGGATTCACTTCCATAATTCTGTCATTAAGTCTGATAATAATATTACCAACCTAACTAAGAAAAGTGTGGAACAACAGAATTGATGATGATGTAAATATGTCACTTTTGGATATATTGATTGTCAAGTGCTGTGGTAGATTAACTTCTAAGAATGACCTCAGTGACTCTCACTGCTTTAAAACCTCTTTCTTTTCAATGTTTTTGGAACTTGTAAATATCATGTGACCTCACTCCCATGATTTTGTTATATTATATAGTTTACAAAGATTATCTGAGTGGATCTAATTTAATCATGTAGCTCTTTAAAAGAAGAGAGTTTACTCCTGATATTGGTAAAAGGGAAGTCAAAGAGATTTAAAGCATACAAATCTGATGCTAGTTTAAAAAGGAAGGTGGTTATGTGACATGAATATGGGCAGACTCTAGAGGCTAAGGTTCTACTGAAAGTAATCTAGTAGATTAGATCTCAATAAGAAATTGTATTCTGTCAACATCACAAATGAGCTTGTAAGCAAATTCTTTCCTTGGTGCACCATGTAGAATTCCAGCCCGAATAATTATTTTCATTATGGCTTTTCGAGAATCTAACACGGGAAACCCAAAAGAGCCAGCCAGGCCTTTTGTCCTACAGAACTGTGAAATAACAATTGAGTATTGTTTTAAGACCTTAAATGTGTGATAATTTGTTGTGCATTAATAGAAATAAATAAAGTACCTCCAGGACTTCCAGATAAATTTATAGAGCTGACATTAGGCATTTAATGTTGTGCCTGAAGTGAAGTTGTAGATGGAAAAAAAGATTAAGACATCGTTAGAATATAGGTCATACAGGTTGAACATTATGGAATAGCTGATATTGAATTGCTTTTGACCCATAAAAGTGGAAGTTTCATAGGGTCCAACCTAATGCAAAATGTTAAAATTCCGAGTGCACTAAATTGTCCAACATTTTTGCATCAGAAAGAGGTAGATGGACATTGTCGATGTTTAATATTCTGAAATCTTTTTTTTTCCCCCCACAAATGTAGTATCATTGGAAATTTCAAATCAAATAGATACCTTCAATGGATGGAGAACATTTTAACCCTTTAGTTATGAGTCAGTTTACTTATTCAAATCTTTAGTTTTGTAAAGCAGTCTATATAAAAGATAGGAGAGGGTGAAACATGGTAATGTGAAAGGGGACAGGAAGAAAGCAATGCAAACTGTTTTGAGTAAAAACTAGGCAGATGTAATAATTTTAAAAATTATTCCCATGCATGACTACATTTCAGTATAAAATTAAAAATGGTTATAGAAAAGCTTCTTAAGTCAAGAAGCATTTGCGCATATTTGATGAACTGTAATTGTCAAAAGTTCATTGAGTTACAAAATTGAGAGGAAAAATTGTGAGTTATCAAATCAGAATCGACTTGTGACCTTCCAGCAGAAAAACAATATTGTAAAGCACACAGTCAAAACAAATAAATGGAAGGACTAGGCCTTTTTAAAGGTCAAAAAATAGCAAGCAGTTCTGGACTAATTGATATCGGTATGTTCAATATGAGTAGTGGGGCATGGGTAAAGGAATCAGTGAGGAGCAGTCTGGAAGAAGGTTCCAACACAGATACGTAACAAGAGAGGAAAAGACTTAAGACAGAGTAAACTGAATGAAATGTAAAGGGGGAAGAATAGGAAAACATAACCAGGCATGGTGGCTCACGCCTGTAATCCCAGTACTTTGGGAGGTCGAGGCGGGCAGATCATGAGGTCAAGAGCTCGAGACCAGCCTGGTCAACATAGTGAAAACCCATCTCTACTAAGAATACAAAAATTAGCCGAGCATGGTGGTAAATGAGCTGGGTGTAGTGGTGCATGCCTATAATCCCAGCTACTCAGGAGGCTGAGGCAGGAGGCAGGAGGCAGGAGAATTGCTTGAACCTGGGAGGTGGAGGTTGCAAGGAGCTGAGATCACACCACTATGCTCCATCCCGGGTGCAAAGACTTCTCTCAAAAAAAAAAAAAAAAAAAAAAGGAAAGAAAAGAAAAAAGAAAGAAAAGAAAACGTTGGCTGTTTGGTTAGTATTTGAGTGTTTGAAGATTCCATGCAGCAGCAAATACTGGGAGAAAAAAGTAAAATTTTGTCTATAAAAAATGTGGAACAAGCTTTCCTTCTGTTATGTTAATGTACTATGTATCAACTACCTGTAAATAAGGCTGGAGTCAGACTAAAATACTGAAACCTGTATGAGGACTAGTAAAAAATATGAACATGGAAGGATAAAAATGAATCAGTAACTCACTGAAATTGAAAAATTGAGGCTTTAGAACCAGTTCACATTAAGTAGGATTCTAGCTGCCTCTAAGTTTTGCGAAATTTGGTAGCTCTATAAAATTTCTATGTTTAAATTTCTCCTGTAATGCATGATTCTCTGTTTTATAATATGGCTACATGAGCCATAAAGTAGTTAATTTGATGAAAGAGTAAGTACTCAACACACTTTTTTTTTTTTCAACTTTTTTGAAATGATAAAACGACACCATGGAAAGGTTTGTGGCTATGCTTCATTGATCACAACTATATGTAGTTTAATTATATAGCCAGGAGCTAGGAGTTAACACTTTAAAAACTTAGGTAAGTCCAGATTTCATTCCTGTCTATTTAACATTTCTTACTCCCAAGTAATTTTTGCAATAACAAGGAACTGAGATAGATAGAAAGAAATGATAAATAAATCTCAAGTAGAAGATGAGATGAAGAAACTCTTAGTTTTAAAAGAGAGCTGGATATACACAAATACAACCACTGCTATTATTTAAATATTTAGGACTTCAACTGAGATTATTCTCCTGGTCTGTTAATTGAAGAACTAATCAATATTTTTTCTCATAATATCTAAAAGACATTGTTAACACACAGCCAGTCATTGAAATGTAAAAGGAAAAATCGGTAACGCGTATGACAATTTTATGTCAGTTTAGAGATGCCAGCTAGAGTATTTTTGAAAAATAAGAGAAATTATTTTCATCAAGTTACTTTCAGCTGTATGTCCTAGAAATTTTATGAGAAAAAGATTATTCTATAAAATAAGAAAACAATTTCACTCACATATGAGAATAAAAATAATAGTCATTTTGCACTGATCATTAAAAATGCAAATGCTAAGAAAGATTTTATAAATAATTTAGCAAATTCTGAAATTAAGTTTCTAATTTCTTTCTAGTCTTTTTCAGAAGTATCTAATAATATTAACCTACATAAATCGTGTTCGAATTTTGAAATATAGATCTATAAATAAAATTTCTAGAAATGACCAACAGCTTTTGCTAATTGAAAAACAAAATACATCACATTGCAGATGTTTTTCCTTTTTGACTAGGATCATCTATCAATGACCTGAAATAACTTAGAAAAACAAAGAAAAAAGAAACACATGCATTAGAAATATTATTGGTTCTGAAGTATTATTTTCATTACTGTTATTATTAAAGAACAATAGAAAATAGGTAAACATATGGCTCTAAAATTTTAGCGTGCATCAACATAATAGTAGTAAAAGCAACCATTAATAGCACAACTAACATATTGAGTGTTCAGTTGGGGAAAAGATATTTATTTGAATTACCTCTTATTTTGTATGGTAATCTTACGAGATAATTGTACTCTTATCTTAATTTTTACAAAGAGGTTATGATTCTGTCTCTTGGAACAGAGGTTCCGTCATCTGTATTTTTAATAAGATTCCCAAGTATTGATGCAAATCAAAGTTTAAATGATTTAAGTTCTCTACAAATTTCTCAATCCATTGAGTAGGTTAAGGTTCTGGATATATTTCCCAAGTTTCCCAGAAATAGGCTGATTATTTTTAGAGAGTAAAACATTTTAATCAGGAAACTCCAAAATCTTCCTGTGTCCAATAGACTGATATTTTCCTAGCGATTTAAGCAAAATTTTATATATTTCAAATTATTTGATCTATGATATGCAGTGCACCTTTTCTTTCCAATTAGCATTGGAAATGTTTAACTTTTATTCTGTAATTAAATCAAGTCACTATAAATAGGAAAACACATAAATATTCACCTACACAAAATATTAAGTAGTTAATTAAAATGTATGAACAAAGCAAGACTACACAAATGTGATGTGTTAAAAGAACCAACTAAAATTCTGTTCCAACAGATTTAGGCTGTTCAAAAAGATACATCTTAAACTTTGATTTAAACTTTAACAGGTCTCTTGTCTTGAATTATCAGAATGTGCACTATATACACTCTTTAAATATGCAATATTTTCAACTGTCTTCTGCATTACATTCTTTCTAAGACCTTGGCATAGCAATTAAAATAAGAAACATATTTTTAAATAATGTTTTCAGCTATAGTTTCCAAAACATTTCTTCTCTCCTCCCTTCTAGCTTATTTCTCTCTCTCACTCACACAAAACCACAAGGTGAACTTGAAAAATACTTTAATTGCTATTTCTGACCCTAATAACAAATGCAAAATGTAAGCTCGTCAGTATAAAATAATTGCATATATATATATATATATTCTGTATATTACACTGTAATAGAAAATAGATATATACCTATTTTGACTTGATTTTTTAGGCAGCCAGAATTTTTAAAACCATATATTAATCCAACCATCCATTCTTAGTTGATGTATTCAATGGTACTGTGCTCATTCTAACAATGGCTTCTAACATTCAAGTAATTTTTGGGAAACATTTTATCTGTTTCTTCAAATATCACAGCTTGCCAAATGGAGTTCTAAGTGTTACATCTACCAGAGAAAATTTTGCAATTGAAATTTGAAAATAAATGTATATTCTTAAGAAATTTTCATCTTTTATTGCTATTTTAAAGTGTTATGGGAGTAAAATATATTATCACTGGACTTAAAGAAATCTTCAAGAAAATCTTGTTGTAAATCTCAATTTAGAGATTTAAGAACTTGAGGTCATTATAAAACAAGTGAGCTTCAGTGATACTAACACTCCAACACTTAGGTCTCCTGTTACAACCCTGTTGAATTTACCTTACACCATGTGACTTTTTTTTATTCCTTTCTCTGAGCAATAAAATACACCCATCTATTGCCTAGACAACCACAGTTACCTTTTAAAAGTTATATCTGGTTTTATTATTGTTATGTACAAAATGGATTTGAGAGGCCACTTAAATTTCAAATTTCAGAGAGAATATGTGGATAATCTAGCTTAGGTCATAGACCTGTCCCTGATTTTAGACTCCAGATACTAGGTTGCTTCTAATGGATATGAGGTAATTAGTTAATATTTATTCACTTTCACTCTGTGTAATACACTGTTCTGATGGTTTACACATTTCAGTCCACTTAATTATTATAGCAAACATGATATTGCTGCTGTTTTTTATTCCATTAAAGAAAATTGTGATACTGACTACAAATATTATTAATATAATAAATGCCCTCTCTTCCTTCATGAAGCAAACATTCTTCTTAGGGATATATTCTTGTGAAAGGAATCTGAATTTAAAAGTTTTATCTGTATTAAGACCATATGAGTGAGATAAAATAATTATGATAATCTATAAGACTAAATAGCTATGTCATAGGAGATTTATTCTGAAGGCCAGTACTATGTGAAATATATTATTAATTATGTAGAAAATGTTCATTACTTCAACCCCAAATACCTAGACAATTTGAATGTGAATAAATTCAGTCCTGACCTCTGCTTTAAGTGGGGAATTCCTTTTTTTTTTTTTTTGAGACAGAGTCTCACTCTGTCACCCAGGCTGGAGTGCAGTGGCGCGATCTCAGCTTGCTGCAACCTCCGCCTCCCAGGTTCAAGCAATTCTCCTGACTCTGCCTCCCGAGTAGCTGGGATTACAAGTGCCCACCACTATGCCCAACTAATTTTTTGTGTTTTTAGTAGAGATGGGGTTTCACCACGTTGGCCAGGGTGGTCTCGAACTCCTGACCTCATGATTCACCTGCTTTGGCCTCCCAAAGTGCTGGGATTACACGTGTAGGCCACCGCGCCCGGCCTAAGTGAGGAATTTTTAATAGAGGATTTCAAAATCATTTTGTGGCACAGATATAGCAAATTACCAGAAAATGATTTAAAATGCTTTTCGCTTATTTGATGGTTTTGATTGGTTGGTTGGTTGTTTTTTATCTGTTACAGAATCAGAAACTTTGGAAAAGCAATTTCTTAAAGAATATTAGTAAAAATTATCTGTATTTAAATAAAGAAAAAGTGTTTAATTCAGGCACTGACAGTAGTTCAAAGGAGGTGTCACTACTTCAAATCAGCAATGAGAAGTTTCCAATGCCTCTTCTGAAATACTCAAAGTGAGGAGCAGAGAATAACTTGCCACTATCTCTGGGTCATGACTTTGTATATAAATGAGCAACCAGGCACTACTCTTAGCCATAATACAGCATCTGTTCTTTCCTAGCCATTATCATTTTTTTCACATGAAATTTGATGGATGCTGTTAGCAGCTGATACGTCATTGGTAATCTTACCTTTTATATACACGTCACACGTGATGAACTCCAGTTTAATTTGTATATTTTACTATTCGGTGAACACCATCACAAGCAAATCAAATTTCTCTGAACTGATAAAATATGAGTGTGTGTGTCTTATTTGATTCTATTACTCAAGTGGATTTAAAAATTGTATGATGACAAAACTAAATAAGGGGATTTCATCTTAAGTACACTGTGTCTATTGCGATAAGCCTGGAAGACTGAAGAGAATTGCAACTCACTTAGAAGGCAGTAGAACACAGGTGAGAAATTTCCCAAAAGCTTGAATATTAAGAGTTGATGGGTGCTGACGAGTTGACAGGTGCAGCACGCCAACATGGCACAAGTATACATATGTAACAAACCTGCACGTTATGCACATGTACCCTAGAACTTAAAGTATAATAATAATAATAATAATAAAATAAAACTTCAGAGAAAAAAAAAAGAACTTGCTATATTTTAGAGGTATTATTTCTAAACTAGTCGTTATTTTATGTAGGGACTTTTTAAATAAGACAAGGTTTTTATTAATCTGGATTTATTGTTGGTGATTAGTAAAAAGTTTTCAGTTGCAATATATGCATTTTAAAAGTTATATCTATTGCAATAGATTTTGGCCATTATTTTAAGTGATCCCAACATTTGTTCTTTTCACTGCTACTAGATAATTAGAAATAATGATTTACCTTTATGTTATCTAATCAGATGATTTTTAATTTCATGTGTATTTATGTTAAAATGTCATTTGAATATAGTCATTTTATCATTAATCCATGATTTGTGTTTTCTCATTAGGTTTTATGTATGCCTAACTTGATAGCTATAATTTTGTGTTATTAATTTGACAAGAATATTTCACTTTTTAAAGAATCCAGTACAGTTGGATAATACAATTCGCATTCAGTGTTTTTTTAAAAAATCTCTATTTAGTAACAATGAGGAATATACATTGTTTTCTGTTTTTGCTTATTTTCCACTCATTTGTCATACCTACGATTAGGCAAAATAACAAAATTTGCAAAATTAAGCTGTTCATGACCTTATGTGAAAAGCTAGTGAGTCAACAGAAAGGGAAAAGAGGCTTGAACGGTTCTACATGCAGCCCTGCTTTGTGGTGTGAAAGACTTGCCCACTTAGTGTATGATCTTGAGCAAGTGCCTTAAGTTCCCTGACCCTCAGTTGCATTCTTGATATAATGAGTATTAGACTAGATAATGACCTGAAATTCTTGCGGCTTGATGATACTTTTTTTTCTTTCTGGGAAACGTAATATTATGACAAAAAATATATAGCTGAAATTTGTTATACTTTTTATTGATTGGGTTTTGGGGTTTTTTAAAGAAAATATTGTGCAATTAACACTATGCCTAATAACTACATCTTAAATAATTCTTTAAAAATAATATCAGAAATTTAACAGCAATAATAAATTTATAATTTGTTTATAATTTAGTTATTAATTAAATTTATTAAATTTTATTATTAAATTAATTGAATTAATTAATTTATTTAATTGATTGATTAAATTTATTATTTATAATAAAATAATAAATATTGTTTATCTATATGATTTATAATAAAATTATTTATTGTAATAAATAATAAATATCAGAAATTTAACAGTAGTAACTAATCTAATGTAGTCTGTTAGCAGTATATTTAAGTGTGGCTACATTCTAACTCTTCTGTCTCTTTCATAATTAACCAAATCAAACCAAGCAAAACAAAACATAAAACAAGATGGTGGAGAAGAGAAAAATAACATTTAAAAACAGAGAGAATATTGTTCATTGGTATAAAGCATTTAAAGTTGGCACAGTAGCATAACACGTTCTCTGTGATCTATTAGAGATACTCACATGGAAAAGCAATCATTTAAAATATGCAAACTTGGGATATGGTGACTTAAGCCTGTAATCCCAGCACTTTGGAGGCCCAGGCAGGAGAGTTGCTTGAGCCCAGGAGTTCAAGGCCAGACTGGGCATCGTAGTGAGGCCTCCCTGTCCCTACAAGAGATAATAAAAATTAAAAAATTAAAAATAAATTAGCTGGCTGTCATGGTGTGCACCTGTGGTCCCAGCTACTAGGGAGGTTGAGGCTGCAATGAGCTGTGATTGTGCCATTGCACCCCAGACTGGGCAACAAAGCAAGACCTTGTCTCAAAATAAATAAATAAAAAAATTAAAAAATGCAAACACTTCATGAGTTCCAGTGCAAATTTGATTTGTAGAGGATTATTCTTTTTTTTTTTT
>NW_012101242.1:235981-238639 GCF_000951045.1 Mandrillus leucophaeus
TATATATATATATATATATATCTCATATATATATTAGTGCTTAATTATTTTACAAGGATAAGAACATTTTCTTGGAGGCCATTTTCATATAACAACTTCTTTTCCTTTGGGCAGACACCCAGGAGTGGGATTACTGGATCAAATGGCACATCTGCTTTTAGCTCTTTATGGCATCTCCATCTTGTTTTTCATAGTGGTTGTACAAATTTACATTTCCACCAGCAGTGTATATGTGTTCCTTTTTCCCTACACCCACAGCAGACATTTATTGTTTTTTTAACTTTTTAATAATGGCTCTTCCTACAAGAGCAAGGTAATGTCTCATTGTGGTTTTAATTTGCCCTTCCCTGATGATTAGTGAAGTTGAGCATTTTTTCATGTGTTCGTTGTCTATTTGTATGTCTTCTTTTGAGTAATGTCTATTCATGTCCTTTACTCACTTTTTAATGGGATTGTTTGCTTTTTCCTTGCTGATTTATTTACTTTCCCTATGGATTCCGGATACTAGTCCTTTGTTGGATGTATAATTTGCAAATGCTTTCTCCCATTCTGTGGTTGTTTGTTTACTCTCCTGATTATTTATTTTGCTGTGCAGAAGCTTTTTAATTATAAATAGGTCCCATATATTTACTTTTACTTTGTTTGCTTTTGGAATTTGTCACAAATTATTTGCCTAGGCTGATTTCTAGAAGAGTTCTTCCAACATTGCCTTCTACAATTTTTATAGTTTCATTTCCACATTAAGTATGATGTTAGCTGTAGGCGTGTAACATATGTGGTTTTTATTATTTTGAGTTTGCCCCCTTTATGCATACTTCGTTGAGAGTTTTTACTATAAAGGGATTCTGAATTATGTCAAATGTTTTTCTGCATCTATTTAAATAATATGGTTTTTGTTTTTAATTCTGTTTATGGGATGTATCGCATTTGTTGATATGTGTATGCTAAACCATCCCTGCACCTCTGGGATAATGATGGATTATCTTTTCAATGTGTTGTTGAATTCGGTTAGCTAGTATTTTATTGAGTATTGTTGCATTAATGTTCATCAGAAAAATTGGTTTGTAGGTTTTTTGTGTTTGTTGTTGTTGTTGTTGTTGTTGTTTTTGTGTTCTGTCCTGGTTTTGGTATTGGGGTGATACTAACTTTACAGAATAATTTAGGAGGATTTCCTCTTTCTCAATCTTTTGGAATAGTTTCAGTAAGATTAGTGCTGATTATTCTTTGAATGTCTGGTAGAATTTAGCTGTGAATCCATCTGGTTCTTGTCTTTTGTTGGCAATTTTTAAATTGCTGATTCAATCTCACTGCTTGTTATTGATCTGTTCAACATTTCTATTTCTTCCTGATTTAATCTGTGAGAGTTGTATATTTCCAGCAATTTATTCATTTTCTCTAGGTGTTCTAGTCTGTGAGTCTAAAGCTGTTCTTAGTAGTCTCAAATCATTTTTTGTATTTCTGTGGTGTTGGTTGTAATGTCTCTAGTTTCATTTCTAATTGAGCTTATTTGGATCTTCTCTCTTCTTGGTTAATCTAGCTAATGGACTATCAATTTTGTTTACTTTTTCAAAGAACCAGCTTTTTGTTTCATTGATTTTTCTATTGATTTTTATGTTTGCATTTTATTTAGTTCTGCTCTGATCATCGTTATTTATTTTCTTCTTATAGCTTTAGATTTAGTTTGTCCTTGTTTCTCCAGTTCCTTGAGGTAAATATTAGGTTATCAATTTCTGCTCCTTCAGACTTTTTGATGTAGGGATTTAGTATTTTAAACTTTCCTCTTGGCCCTGAATTTTTGTTGTATCCCAGAGGTTTTGATAACTTGTGTTATTATTATCATTCAATTCAAAGGAAATTTTTAATTTCCATTTTGATTTTCTTTTTAAGCCATACGTCATTCAGGACATTATTTAATTTCCATTTATAAGTATAGTTTTGAGGGTTCATTTTGGAATTGATTTCTATTTTTATTCTGCAGTGATCTGAGAAGATACATGATAAGATTTTGATTTTTTTAAACATAAGAAGACTGATTTTGTGGCCTGTCATATCATCTGCCATGGAGTATGTTTCATGTGCTAATGAGAAGACTGTATATTCTGCAGTTCTTTGGTAAAATGTTCTGTATATATCTGTTAAGTTCATTTGTTCTAGCATGTCATTTGAGTTCATTGTTTCTCTGTTAACTTTATGTCTCAAAGATCTGCCTAGTGAATGTTGTCACTGGTGCATCGAAGTCTCCCACTATTTTGGTTTTGTTTTCTATCTCATTTCTTAGGTCTAGCAGTAATTTTTTTTTTTATGAATGTGGAAGCTCCAGTGTTTGGTGCATATAAATTTAGGATTATAGTATCTTCTTGTTGAATTGATCCTTTTATCATTGTATAATAGCCATCTTTTTTTTTTTTTAATTTGTTTGAAGTCTATTTTGTCTGATATAAGAATAGCTACTTCTGCTCTATTTTGGTTTCCATTTGCACAAAGATTTTTTTCCATGCTCTTACCTTGAGTTTATATAAATCCTCCCATGTTAGGTGAGTCTCTTCAAGACAGCAGGTATTCGGATTGTGATAGTGTACCAGTTCTGCCGTTCGGGTGTGTGTGTGTGTGCGCGCATTTTTTTTAAAGTTTTATTTTATGTTATTTTATTTATTTATT
>NW_012101242.1:241756-242979 GCF_000951045.1 Mandrillus leucophaeus
GCTGGAGTGCAGTGGCACAGTGTTGGCTCACTACAACCTCTGCCTCCTGGGTTCAAGCAATTCTTCTGACTCAGCCTCCTGAATAGCTGGGACAACAGGCACAAGCCACCAGTCCTGGCTAATGTTTGCATTTTCAGTAGATACGGGGTTTCACCATATTGGTCAGATTGGTCTTGAACTCCTGACCTCAGGCAATCCACCCACCTCAGCCTCTCAAATTGCTGGGATTACAGGCATGAGCCACAGTGCCCAGTTGAGGCTAATTCTTAAAGAAGTGAATTCTAAATTGTTTGTGTTTCTTCTTTCCCCCTGTCTCCTTCCTTTCCTTCTTCATTTCTCTATCGCACCTCTCCCTCTTACACAAACAAAAACACAAGATCAAATTGAAGAATGTTTTAGTATCTATTTCAGCACATAAGATCTGATGGCGACACATAAAATCCGAAGTAAAATGTACGCAAATAAATATAAAATATTAATAAATTGTTTTTATCTCTTTTTTAAAGGTATTTTAAAATATTAGAAGCATATAAGCTAATACAAAGCACTTCTGTTTTTGAATCTGTTGTTGGAAGTCTGATTTCATTGAGAAAAAGTGCATTGCTGGGCATTATCATGAAGGATATGCAATTTAAATATATACCTATTTGTACATTCAGTTTCCTAAAGTAAAAGAAACAGGAAAGGAACATCTCTGAGTGATGCAACATCAGATATACAATAAAAATAAATGACTTTTCTACAAGTCTTAAAGGAAAATCAAAGTGATGAAATTCTTCTCTGATCTAGTAAGCTTTAATAACACTTTCAGAGTTTCCTGAATTTGAAAGAAAGGTAGAATAAGGGCTTTGTGAACCCTAATGTCATTACCATTTTAAAAACATAATCACTAACTAAGACATTTGAAAAGTTGCTGTTATATTTCTGTTTTGTTAGTTTTAAGTTAAGCAGATGATACTTTGACATGTTAATCATAGTTTCCAATTTTAAAGAATGGTGACTCATTAAATTTTAGTGTATATTATGAATAATAATTATATTACTCTGTAAATACTAGTGTACACTATATATATATATATATATATATCTCATATATATATTAGTGCTTAATTATTTTACAAGGATAAGAACATTTTCTTGGAGGCCATTTTCATATAACAACTTCTTTTCCTTTGGGCAGACACCCAGGAGTGGGATTACTGGATCAAATGGCACATCTGCTT
>NW_012101242.1:246754-250141 GCF_000951045.1 Mandrillus leucophaeus
TAATTTGCCTGCATTTTTTCTTTTTTTTTTGTTTGCTTTGTGATTTCTTTTTTTTTCCTTAAATATGAGACATTAATGTTTATAGTTAATTATAGTCTAATTCAGTACTTGGTGCTTTCAAGGGTGAAGACTCTGTAAGAGTTCCTTGGTTATTGAGAGTCTTTGTATGATAGTTTTTTCATATGCTGGTTGTTGTAGAAATGTGTTCAGTGTGTAAATAAGTCCACTGTCTCTTATGGGGTTGGAATGGTAGAGGCCTCTTAAAGCTTATCTTGTTTCCCTGTGGCATGCACTTATCTATTTATTTCTTTTCCCCCAGTATTTCATTTACTGGCTTGATGTTTCATGCTTCCGGCTGGTAGGGAAGGTGTCCCCAGGTGGAAACTGGTGTGACAAATGCAGGTGGGTAAATGCAATATCCACTAGTGGGCAGAGGTCTCAACCTTGACAGAAGTGGTTAGTGGAGCTCTCAGTGAGCCACACTAAAGTATTCTCAGAGGGAAGGTTTGGAGCCACCTCAGCTCCCCTGTCAAGTCAGCAGGAAAGTTACCCATCTCTGACACACACTTGTCCAAGTGCTCTAGCTATTCAGATCACACAGGCAACTCTTTTCATCTGTAGGATTGCTGATGTTCCAATTAGAGAGAAATTGTGACTCTGTCTCTCATGCAAACCTGAACCTGGAGGATGCTCTTCTTGTGGGGATGTAGTCACACTGACGTGTTCCAGAAAGTTTCTATAGTTGCACCCATGCAGAGTTTCCATGGGAGAGGCACCAACTGTGCCTTTGCTGGTGGACAAAGGAGGAAAGGCATATTCTTCTCCACTACCTTTCATGCACATCAGGGCTGTCTGACCGCTGGGTTACAGCTGAAGACTTCCCTGCTGAGCCCAGAACTACAACTATGCATTTGCTGAAAGAAACTTCCTACCAGTTGAAAGAACTTGTGCTTAAGGTCTACTTATCAGATTCTTTTGTCCCACAGGGTGCTCACTTGATGTGGTACATTCCCTCTTCCCTTAAGAGTGGGAGTCCCTGGGAACCAGACTACTGAGAACATTGTTGCTCTTGTGGGTCTAGCTACCCAATAAAGTTGCCACACTCCAGGCTGGTGCTAAGGAATGTCTTCAAGGGATCAGGTGATGTGACCTGTCCTCAAGTTTTCTAGAAGTGGTTTTCAGCAGCAGGTCTAATGGGGTGGCAGAGGAGTGATGTAGTCTCTGTGAGATTTCTTGATTATTGATGGCATTAGTGTGTTGACTTTCTTGAATACTGGTTATAATAGTAATGAGCTGGTCACATGGACAGACTCAGGATGTTGTGGTTAGACAGAGTGGGGCAAGCAATGGTGACAGCTGAGATCATGGAGCCATTTTCTCCTTCCTGCATGCAGTGTTATTCTATCAGAAGATGCTGTAATGAACTCTGTTATTGCCTCTAGCCAGGAGGTGGCATTTGTGAAAGAGCACCAACTGAAGTAGTAGTAAAGGGATATTTGCTTGTTTTATGCTTTCTGAAGGATACTCTGCTTTCTCAAGCAATGGGCAAGACTGTGTAGCTCCCAAGAGTTTCTATATTTTGTTTTAAGCCACCAGAGCTGATGGTGGGCTAAAGACAGGTAGAAGCTGGGTTAGGTGGGTTTGTGCCCTGAATCTCCATGTTCAGGGCAAGCAGCAGACTCTGTGAGTGTTGGGGGACAAAAGCAGTTCCCAGGCAAATGGGTCGATGTTCCAGAGGGGAGTGTTGCTGCCTCTGCTGCACAGAGGAGTTTCCACAGGGAATGGGAAAAAAAGCAGGAAGTCTTACACCGTTCAAACACAGTTGGTGAGGCGGATTCATTCCTGCGGTGTTCCCCTGGCAGCAGTGAGCTGAGTTTCAATCAGCCTGCACTAAGAGCTTGCAACTGCATTAAAAACTGTCATAAGCTTTCCCCACAGAGATAGCACCCAGGGCTTTCAGGCCAGCCTCTCTCTGTTCACTGCAAAGAAAGGCACCTGGTTCCTGCACCTGCAGCTCCTGCACCTGCCCCTTTTGCACCTGCACTTCCTGCACTCACTAACTTGCACTCTCCACTTTTGCACTCCTGACTCCTGCATTTGTGCTGCAGCCCACTTTTCATTCTCTCAATCCCAGCTCTGTCCAACAGAGTTCTTCCCCACCTGAGGTTATATCAGGAAAACTTGTTGAGGGCTTCTTTTAACCTGTCACCATTACCTGAAATTTTTGACTGTCCTCTGTAGAGTCTTCTGTGAAGAACAGAAGGGAATTGATTCCCTCAGTCTGTGCTGGAATCTGGGAGTGCATGTAAGGATCTTCCCGCTGCTGCTCTTACTTTTATATTTCATGACCCTCCCCAAGCTGGTTCCTGCAGTGAGTAAGGTTAGGGCCTTCCCCTGTAGCCTGGACTTTCAGGGTCCCAAGTGGGTATGTATTCCAAAGGGTGGTCTTTCCGCCTCTTACATTGCAGGGACCCGCCATCTTTGCCTGACTCAAAGTGTAGGCTGCAGCCTCCTGCTTCCTTCAAAAGGTCTGTAGATTCCTTATGTTTTCCAGTTCTTTTCCTGGATTGCTTCTTGAGAAAACGTTCACATTGTAAATCTTTACAGACTATTTTGTTCTTCCAAGTGGGAGAGGTATACTAGAAATACTTCTAATCTGCCATCTTGGAAAAAAAAAAAAAAAGAGGCAAACAATCAAAATGTTCCCAACTTTCATGAGAGCCGTTATTTTTCTTTTATTATTTAGTTGTAGAAATTCTTTAAATATTCTCGACACAAGTCTTCTTAAGATTTATGCATCACAAAATTTTTGGCCAGTTTTTGGCTTTCCACAAATTTCTGTTGAAGTGTCTTTGAAAAGCAAAAATTTTAGACATTACTGAAGTTTTTTTTTTTTTTTTTTCCTTTAAGGTATGCACTTCTTTGTGGTTAATCTTGAAAATATTTCCTAAAATAAAGGTCACAAAGGTTTTCTCCTAAGTTTTCTTCTATCACTTTTATAGTTTTAGCTATTACATTTAGGACTATGGAAAATTTCTATTTACTTTTGGGTATGCAGGAGCTAAATATGTGTTTTTTGTTTTCCCTTTTTCTATCATCTAGGTTTTAAGTCCTGCATGCATTAGGTATTTGTCTTAATGCTATCCCCCCACCTTGCTCCCCACCTCCCAACAGGCCCTGGTGTGTGATGTTCCCCTAATGGTGTCCAAGTGTTTTCATTGTTCAACTCTCACTTATGAGTGACAACATGCAGTGTTTGGTTTTCTATTCCTGTGACAGTATGCTGAGAATGATGATTTCCAGCTTCATTCATATCCCTGTAAAGGACATGAACTTTTCTTTTTTTATGGTTGCATAATATTCCATGGTGTATATGTGTCACCTTTT
>NW_012101242.1:251622-254324 GCF_000951045.1 Mandrillus leucophaeus
TTTATTTATTTATTTATTTATTTATGTATTTTGAGAGAAGTCTTGCTCTGTCACCCGGACTGGAGTGCAGTGGCGTGATCTTGGCTCACTGCAACCTTTGTCTCCCAGTTTCAAGTGATTCTCCTACCTCAGCCTCCTGAGTAGCTGGGATTACAGGCACGCACCACCACACTCAGCTAATTTTTGTATTTTTAGTAGAAATGGGGTTTCACCATGTTAGCCAGGCTGATCTCAATCTCCTGACCTGGTGATCCACCCACCTCAGCCTCCCAAAGTGTTGGGATTACAAGGCGTGAGCCACTGTGCCCTGCCCCTTCTGTATATTTTAAGTGGAACAATCACCTCATTTACATTAAATGTTAATATTGAGATGTGAGGTATTTTTCTCTTCATCATGTTAGTTGTTACCTAGATATATTGTTTTGCATTGTGTTATTGTTTTATAGACTCTGTGACTTTTAAGCTTTCAAGAGTTTCTATTTTGGTGGATATTGGGCTTTTGTTTCAAGGTTTAGAATTTCTCTTAGCATTTCTTGTAATGCTACTTTGATAGTGACAAATTCCTTCAGCATCTGTTTGTCTGAAAATCACTTTATTTCTCCTATATTTATAAAATTTGTTTCTGCAGGATTCAGAATTCCTGTCTTGACAGTTGTTCTCTTTATGGATGTTGAAGTTAGGATCTCAATTCCTTCTAGCTTGTAAGGTTTCCGCTGAGAACTCTGCTGTCTGTTAGGCTTTCCTTTGGAATTTACCTGATGTTTTTGGCTTCCACTCTTAACATTTATTTCTTCATGTTGACTTTAGATAGCCTGATAAATGTATGTCTTTTTTGAAGATCTTCTTGCAATGAATTTCCTGCAAATTCTTTGAAAGTCTTGGATTTGGTTATCCAGATCTCTAGACAGGCCAGGAAAGATTTCCTCGATTATTTCCTTAAATAAGTTTTCCATAAATATTTTATCTTTTCCCCAAGAAACAATAATTATTCTTAAGTTTGGCCATTTTACATAATCCCTTATTTCTTGGAGACTTTTAAAAAATTCTTTTGTCTTTGTTTTTGTCTGATTGGGTTAATTTTAAAAAAACTTTGTTCTCAAGTTCCGAGATTCTTTCTTTTACGTGTTGTAGTCTATTGTTCAAACTTTCCACTGCATTTATTAATTCCCTAAGTGTGTCTTTCATTTAGAGAAGTCCTGATTGTTTTTTCTTGATTATATCAATTTCTCTAGAAAATGTTTTATTCATATCCTGAGCTGCTTTCAAAAATTTCCTTATACAATTTCCATTTTTATCTTTCTCTGATATCTCTTTGAGTAGCTTAATAATCCACCACCTGAATTCCTTATCTGGTATTTCAAAGATTTTATCTTTGCTTGGATACATTGCTGGAGAGCTAGTGTGATCTTTTGAGGGTATTATTAGAGCCTTGTTTTGTCATATTACCGGAGTTAATTTTCTGGTTCCTTCTCGTTTGAATAGACTATTTCTTCTAATTATTATTGAACTTATGTGTAATTTGCCTGCATTTTTTCTTTTTTTTTTGTTTGCTTTGTGATTTCTTTTTTTTTCCTTAAATATGAGACATTAATGTTTATAGTTAATTATAGTCTAATTCAGTACTTGGTGCTTTCAAGGGTGAAGACTCTGTAAGAGTTCCTTGGTTATTGAGAGTCTTTGTATGATAGTTTTTTCATATGCTGGTTGTTGTAGAAATGTGTTCAGTGTGTAAATAAGTCCACTGTCTCTTATGGGGTTGGAATGGTAGAGGCCTCTTAAAGCTTATCTTGTTTCCCTGTGGCATGCACTTATCTATTTATTTCTTTTCCCCCAGTATTTCATTTACTGGCTTGATGTTTCATGCTTCCGGCTGGTAGGGAAGGTGTCCCCAGGTGGAAACTGGTGTGACAAATGCAGGTGGGTAAATGCAATATCCACTAGTGGGCAGAGGTCTCAACCTTGACAGAAGTGGTTAGTGGAGCTCTCAGTGAGCCACACTAAAGTATTCTCAGAGGGAAGGTTTGGAGCCACCTCAGCTCCCCTGTCAAGTCAGCAGGAAAGTTACCCATCTCTGACACACACTTGTCCAAGTGCTCTAGCTATTCAGATCACACAGGCAACTCTTTTCATCTGTAGGATTGCTGATGTTCCAATTAGAGAGAAATTGTGACTCTGTCTCTCATGCAAACCTGAACCTGGAGGATGCTCTTCTTGTGGGGATGTAGTCACACTGACGTGTTCCAGAAAGTTTCTATAGTTGCACCCATGCAGAGTTTCCATGGGAGAGGCACCAACTGTGCCTTTGCTGGTGGACAAAGGAGGAAAGGCATATTCTTCTCCACTACCTTTCATGCACATCAGGGCTGTCTGACCGCTGGGTTACAGCTGAAGACTTCCCTGCTGAGCCCAGAACTACAACTATGCATTTGCTGAAAGAAACTTCCTACCAGTTGAAAGAACTTGTGCTTAAGGTCTACTTATCAGATTCTTTTGTCCCACAGGGTGCTCACTTGATGTGGTACATTCCCTCTTCCCTTAAGAGTGGGAGTCCCTGGGAACCAGACTACTGAGAACATTGTTGCTCTTGTGGGTCTAGCTACCCAATAAAGTTGCCACACTCCAGGCTGGTGCTAAGGAATGTCTTCAAGGGATCAGGTGATGTGACCTGTCCTCAAGTTTTCTAGAAGTGGTTTTCAGCAGCA
>NW_012101242.1:257694-271051 GCF_000951045.1 Mandrillus leucophaeus
TGTCTTTATAGTAGAATAATTTATAATCGTTTGAGTATGTTACCCAGTAATGGGATTGCTGGGTCAAATGGTATTTCTGGTTCTAGATCCTTGAGGAATCACCACAATGTCTTCCACAATGGTTGAACTAATTTACACTCCCACCAATAGTGTAAAAGTGTTCCTAGTTCCTGACATCTCTTCCAGCATCTGTTGCTTCTTGCCTTTTTAATGATTGTTATTCTAACTGGCGTGAGATGGTATCTCACTGTGGTCTAGATTTGCATTTCTCGAATGACCAGTGATGATAAGCTTTTTTTCATATGTTTGTTGACCACATAAATGACTTCTTTTGAGGAGTGTCTGTTCGTAATCTTCACCTACTTTTAATGGGGTTTTCTTTTTTCCTTTTAAATTTGTTTATATTCCTTGTAGATTCTGGATATTAGACCTTTGTCAGAAGGATAGATTGCAAAAATATTCTCCCATTTTGTAGGTTGCCTATTCACTCTGATGGTAGTTCCTTTTTCTGTGCAGAAGCTCTTTAATTTAATTAAATCCAATTTGTCAGTTTTGGCTTTTGTTGCCATTGCTTATGGTGTTTTAGTCGTAAAGTCTTTGCCCATGCCTGTCCTGAATGGCATTGCCTAGGTTTTCTTCTAGGATTTTTATGGTTTTAGGTCTTACATTTAAGTCTTTAATCCATCTTGAGTTAATTTTTTTAGAAGGTGTAGGGAAGGGATCTGATTTCAATTTTCTGCATATGGTAGCCATTTTTTCCCAGCACCAATTATTAAATAGGGAATCCTTTCATATTGCTTGTTTTTGTAAGGTTTTTCGAAGATCAGATAGCTATAGATATGTGGTGTTATTTCTGAGGCCTCTCTTCTGTCCCATTGGTATATATGTCTGTTTTGGTACCAGTACCATGCTGTTTTGGTTACTGTAGCCTTGCAGTATCGTTTGAAGTTAGGTAGTGTGATGTCTCCAGCTTTGTTCTTTTTGCTTAGGTTTGTCTTGGCTATATGGGCTCTTTTTTGGTTCCATATGAAATTTAAAGTAGATTTTTTCTAGTTCTGTGAAAACAGTCAATGATAGCTTGATTGATATAGCATTGAATCTGTCAACTACTTTGGGCACTCTGGCCATTTTCACAATATTGATTCTTCCTCTCCATGAGCATGGAATGTTTTTCCATTCATTAGTGTCCTCCCTTACTTCCTTGAGGAGTGGTTTGTAGTTCTCCTTGAATAGGTCCTTCACATGCTTTGTAATTTGTATACCAAAGTATTTTATTTTCTTTGTAGCAATTGGGAATGGGAATTCACTCATGATTTGGCTCTCTGTTTGTCTATTATTGGTGTATAGGAATACTTGTGATTTTTGCACATTGATTTTGTATGCTGAGACGTTGTTAAAGTTTCTTATCAGCTTAAGGAGTTTTTGGGCTGAGACGATGGGGTTTTCAAATATAAAATCATGTTATCTGCAAACAGAGACAATTTGACTTCCCATCTTCCTAATTCAATATCCTTTATTTCTTTCTCTTGCCTGATTGCCCTGGTCAGAACTTCCAATTCTATGTTGAATAGGAGTGATGAGAGAGGACATCCTTGTCTTGTGCCAGTTTTCAAAGGGAAAGCTTCCAGTTTTGACCCATTCAGTATGATATTGGCTATGGTTTGTCATATATAGCTCTTAATATTTTGAGATATGTCCTATCAATACCTAGTTCATTGAGTGTTTTTAGCATGAAGGGCTGTTGAATTGTATCCAAGGCTTTTTCTTTATCTATTGAGATAATCATGTGGTTTTTGTCATTGGTTCTGTTTGTGATGGATTACATTTATCAGTTTGCATATATTGAACCAGCCTGGCACACCAGGGTTGAAGCCTACCTGATCATGGTGAACAAGCTTTTTGATGTGCTGCCTGATTCATTTTGCCAGTATTTTATTGAAAATTTTTGCATTGATATTCATTAATGATATTGGCCTGATATTTCTTTGTTGTTGTTGTGTCTCTGTCAGGTTTTGGTATCAAGATGATGTTGGCCTCATAAAACAAGTAAGCGGGGGAGCCCGTCTTTTTCTATTGCTTGGAATAATTTCAGAAGGAATGAATGAAATTATCCTCTTTGTATCCCTGGTAGAAATAGACTGAATTCATCTTGTGTTGGGCATTTTTTTTTGGTTGGTAGGCCTCAATTTCAGGCATGGAAACTGAACAACCTGCTCCTGAATGACTACTGGGTAAATAACAAAATTAAGACAGAAATAAATAAATTCTTTGAAACTAATGAGAAGAAAGACACAATGTACCAGAATCTCTGGTACACAGCTAAAGCAGTGTTAAGAGGGAAATTTATAGCACTAAAGGCCCATATCAGAAAGTGGGAAAGATCTAAAACCCTAACATCACAATTAAAAGAACTAGAGAAGCAAGAGCAAACAAATTCAAAAGCCAGCAGAAGACAAGAAATAACTAAGATCCAAGCAGAACTGAAGAAGATAGAGACATGAAAAACCCGTCAGAAAATCACAGGAGCTGTTTTTTGAAGACTAACAAAATAGACTGCTAGCCAGACTAATAAAGAAGAAAATAGAAGAATCAAATAGACACAGTAAAAAATGGTAAAGAGGATATCACCACTGATCCAAGGGAAAAAAAAAAAATCAGAGAATACTATAAACTCCTCTATGCAAATAAACTATAAAATTTAGAATAAATGCATAAATTCCTGGACACATACACCCTCCCAGGATTAAACCAGGAAGAAGCTGAATCCCTGAATACAACATACATTTAAAAACTGTATTGTTCTTATTGAATTTGCTTGTCAACTTTGTCACAAATTAGTGTATCATATGTATTAGTCTTGTTATTTTGTTCCATTAATCTATATGTTTATCTTTACACAAATTTAACTCTGTCTTTCTAACTACAGCATTATGGTAAATGTAAGTTATCTATTATCTTTTTTTTCATAATTATTTTGCTTATTCTATTTCCCTGGATTTTTAATATACATTTCAGAATCAAATTTCTTTTTAGAAATCCTTCTGGTAGAATAGTAATTGACATTGTCTTGAATCTATAGACCAATGTACATTTTATCATAACAATGTATTGTGTTTGAGTCCATGATATGCTTATATCTTCATTATAATCATCATTAATTTTTTGCAGTAATATTTTCCGTCTACAGGTTGCAAATTTCAGTTCAGTGTATAGCGTTTGAATATAATTTCTTAAATTTATCTTTAAATGTTTCATATCCTAATGATATATTGCATGATTTTTTTTCTAAAATTAATGCCCAATTGGGTGTTGCTAGTGTAAATAAATATGTTTATATGTTAAATATAGCCCTGAAAACTCTTACTACTTCTAGTAAATTTTGAAATGTCTTAAAATTTTTAACTTTTTAAAAAAATTAATTAATTATTTTGTGACAGAGTCTTACTTTGTTGCCCAGGCTGGAGTGCAGTGGCTCTATCTCGCTCACTGCAACCTCCACCTCCTGGGTTCAAACAATTCTTCTGCCTCAGCCTCCCACGTAGCTGAGACTACAGGCATGTGCCACCATGCCTGGCTAATTTGTGTATATTTAGTAGAGATGGGGTTTCACTATTTTGACCAGGCTGGTCTCAAACTCCTGACCTCAGGTAATCCACCCTCCTCATCCTCCCAAAGTGCTGGGATTACAGGCGTGAGCTACAACACCTGGCCGATTTTCAACATTATTATGAATTTTCTCTGCCTTATATGGGGTAGGGCATCCAGTATTATGTTGAATGGGAATGATGAGAAAAGTCTCACTTGTCTTATTCCAGATCTTAGGGAAAAATTAGTTTAAACTTTATCAGTGAATAGAAAGTGAGTCCTGATTAAGTGTAGATACTTTCTACCAGGTTGAGAAAATTGTTTATATTCCTAGTTTTCTGAGAGCCATTAAACCAAGTGAGTATGAAATTTTTCCAAAGTTTTTTTTCTGGAATCGATTGAGATGGTCACATGATTTTTCATTTAAAAATAGTTTAATGTAACTGATTACATTGATTCACTTTCTAATGTGGTATAAACATTTTATTCCTAGGATAAACCATACTTTGTTATTATATTGTCTCTTGATAAAATTGTATTAAAGATTTTATATCTGTATTCTATAGGGATATGTATCTCCTGCTTTTGTCTCTTGGAATGTATTGGTCTGGTTTTACTGAGAGAGTAATGCTGATTTCTTTTTCCATGTTCTGTTAACATTCTGAACTATTCAGAATTTGCATTATTTCTTCTTTAACGTTTTTCACAATTCACCACTCAAGCCATCTGTGGCTAGTTTTCATTTGAGACATTTTTGGATACAAATTTAATTTCTTATCTTAGATATAGGGCTATGCAGGTTATATATCTCCTCTTGATTGAGCTTTTGTAGTTTGTGACTATCAAGGAATTTGTCCATTTTGTTTAAGATGCTAGATTTATTGTTAAAAGTTGTTTATACTATTTTCATTTAAGCCTTTAATGCATGGAGAACTACAATTATGTCCCATTTTCATTCCTAATAATTATAACCTATGCTTTTGTTCTGTTTTGTCTAATTTATCTAGCTAGAATTTTATCAGTTTTATTGATGTTTTAAAAGCTTTTTGCTTCCTTGCCCATTTCGCATTTTCTACCTCATTGAGGTGTGTGTGTGTGTGTGTGTGTGTGTGTGTGTGTGTGTGTGTGTGAGGTGTTTCACTCTGGTTGCCCAGGCTGGAGTGCAGTGGCATGATCTCAGCTCACCGCAACCTCCGACGCTCACGTTCAAGCGATTCTCCTGGCTCGGCCTCTCGAGTAGCTGGGATTACAGGCATGCGCCACCACGTCTGGCTAATTTTTTGTATTTTTAGTAAAGACGGGTTGTCTTCATGTCTGTCAGGCTGATCTCAGACTCCCGACTTCAGGTGATCCACCCGCCTCGGTCTCCCAAAGTCCTGGGATTACAGGCGTAAGCCACCGCGCCGGGCTGAGATCTCTTCTTACATCTATTATTTATTTATATCTGCTTACTTTTGATTTAAGTCATTGTTCTTGTTCTAGGATCTTATTTCCAGTCATGTATTTACAAAGTAGTAAAACCAGAATCCACAACCTGTGGGCATTTTACATAAGGCTCCGCTGTAAGTTATGGCACCTTAGGAAGAAAATGGTTTGCTCTTTTCTGTGTCTTCTAGATGGGTAAAACATTAAATACATCTGCTAACTTTTTCTTTTGTCTTATGAGAGTCATCTTTTTAAGTGTCTCCATTCTCTGCTCCTAGCCAACCCAGGTACATGAGCACCCTTGCTCTCTAAAAATGAAAGAGAATTTTAGGCCTCATGTGGAAAACCATTAATTGTCTAGCATCATATTCCTGTGGAAGTACTGCTTTAAAGGAAGTCCATACCCTCTGCATCTTTCCAAGTATTTACTAACAAATTACCTATCCACTTAGTGTCTTCAATTGGCTTAAAATTTTCTAATAATGGTTGAAAAACATGTTTTTTAATAATTTTACAGAAAAAAAGCCTCAACTTCCTTAAAATATGAAGTTTTTTTTTAAAAAAATATATTAAGTACAATAGAAGAATGGAAAAAGAATAAGCTGTTTACAGTAAACAAAATTAACATCTTCTAAACACAGTAAAATTTCATCAGTCTTTTGTTTTCGTAAATATAAAAGCATGAAATTTAAAAAACGGCAAAATAAGATAAATTTGTTTTTAACATATTGTGCAGATTTTTAAGTATTTATACCTATAACTTCTAACTAAAATGTACATGTAGCCCTTAGAATTTCAAAATTACATCTAATTGTAGCATATGCAGATATAAACATTTAAAAATATAAATAAAATAATTTCGTTATACTTACAGCCTGTGTGAGCTTTAGAACATGTGTAGATAAAAATCATTCTTTTCTCCAAGAGACTATATTAACTGAGTAGTAATGAAAGGTTGATGTGTCAAAATAACATGTAAAATAACGGTGTATGAAATTTATATATTTAGCTGTATACATCACGCTTACATTATATTCATCGTTATTGTAAGATTGCAGAAGTTATTTTCCTTTGCAAGCATTCTGTTTAAATATATAACTTTTTAAATATCTTCCTACTGCTTAGCTGCCACCCAAATGGATATGATAAGAATAATTTAAAACTTGTGTTTAATTGACATTCTGTAAACAAACTAACAAATGTAGTGTTAAGTTGATCTTTTAGTATTACACCCACTTACGCTGGTACTAGCTAGACATATACTACTTTCAACTCTGCCTTACTTCTCATTTCAATTGTAACGGCCCTGCTCCCCTCTCAACAAGAAGAAAATAAGTTCTGCAGATGGTCTTACAGCTGTATTTCATTTAAACTGAGGTCTCTTCCCACATGTACATATGTAGGACTATAGAATTCTAATGTAAATATGTACTAAATTTTATTTATTTTGCCTGCTATTTTTGGTATACAGAATATTTCCATAGACTTTCTATTATAAACCATATACTACAGAGAAAATTTGTGTGTATTTATCAATTCATATATATGCTATAACAAAGTTATTAAAAGATGGATCAAATTATGTGTATTATACTTGTTGATATATTGATTAAACTGCTATACATAAAGGTGGTATATATTTTCACTGCTATCAGAAATATGAGAGTACTTCTTCTCTCTTATTGTCATGAACCCTGCCTCACCAAATTATCTGATTTTTGACAAACTACTATGGGAAAACATGGTATCAAATTTTAGTTATTTCATAGTTTGTTTGTTTGTTATTAGGACCATTGAAATTTTTACTGTGTTTAGAAGATGTTAATTTTATTTACTGTAAACAACTTTTTCTTTTTCCATTCTTCTATTATACTTAATATATTTTTCAAAAAAATCTTCATATTTTAAGGAAGTTGAAGGTTTTTCTGTAAAATTATTTGAAATTTGTTTCTTCTCAAGTTATCATTTACATTTTATGTCTGCTAAGGGTGACTCTTTATTATATAATACATTTTGATTTTTTTAAACATTTTCTTCTTTTGTCTCATTGCATTGCATAGCAGCTATGAATCAATTGTAAATTATGGTGATGCCAGTTGACTTCCTGAAGATACTGGAAAAACTTCTCACTTATTTTTTCCTGTTCTTATTTACAGTAAAACTGTCTTTGGGTTTTGGACATATTTATGATTTTCATCTTAAGAAAGTATTCTTTCATGTCAGTATGTAACTATTATTAATCAAAAAACAAAGTATTTTTTGTATCTTCAGATATTATTACATTATGTTTTTCTATTCAGATGTATTTATTTAGTAAATTACTTCAAAAAATTTTATTAACATTGCTTTCATGGCACCTACCGTGTCTTGTTTTATGATTTTAGAATAAATACATGATATTTATTCACTAAAATATAGTCTTTTCTTGAAGGCAGACTTTGACCTCTGATTCATCTTTATATCTCCCTACAAGTAAATCTGCATTTTCTGCATATTAATTAACAGTTATTTATTAAATGAATGTGTAGGTATATAAATGATAAAGTACTGTATGGATTGAATAATTGTTATACAAAGCCAAAAAAATTTCAGTTTCAGAAATAGTTAAATATGGCCTTAAAATATAGTGAATACAAGAGTTGAATTGTTATGAATAGAAATATGTAGTTCTTTGAATGGTATTTTGCACATAACAATGAATATAAAAATTAGAAGATATAGTCCAAATATTATTTTGTTTTTATAATTATTTTAGTTGTTATAGATACATAATGATTTTACATATTTGTAAGTTATATGTGACATTTTGATAGAAGCATACAATGTGTAATTATCAAATCTGGGTAATTGAAATATCCATCACATCAAACATTTCTTTCTTTGTGTTGGAAGTATTTCAAATATTCTTTTCTAGCTATTAAAATATATAATAAATTATCTTTGCCTGTAGTTTGTCCTATTTTGCTAAGGATCATTAAACCTTATTCCTTCCATCTAAATATTTTTGTACCCATTAACCAGTACCTCTTCATCCATCTCTCCCCACTTCCCTCTCCAGCCTCTGGTAACAACCATTCTGTTCACTAACTCCATGAGATCGTTTTTTAGCTGCCATATATTAGCGAAAACATGAAATATTTATCTTTCTGTGCCTGGCTTATTTCACGTAACATAATGTCCTCCAATTCCATACATGTTGCTACAAATGACACCATTTCATTTTTTATAGCTGAATAATATTCCATTGTGTATATGTACCACATTTTCTTTATCCATTCATCTGTCAATGGACACTTGGGTTCATTCTATATCTTAGATATTGCAAATAGTGCTACTATGGATATAGGAACAGAGATATATTTTTGCTATACTAGTTTTCTTTATTTGGATACATACTGAAGATCAGGATTGCTGGATCATATGTTAGTTAAAATGGCTATTATCAATAAAAGAGAAAATAACCAAAGCAAGTGAGGATATGGAGAATGGAAATGCCAGTACATTGTTGGTAGGTGAACAAATTAATACAGTCACTATGGAGTTTCCTCAAAATATCAAAAAATCATTTACTTCATATACATATAATTTTGTTCAGGTATTTAGTTTCATTCAAATAATTTTTACATTAAAAACATTCATCTTCTTTTTACTATCATTAAGTTTTACAATTATCTGTAAAAATATAATTTTATTTACTGAATCAGAATAATTGGGAACGAATGATTTAAAATAGTAAATAGTGAGTTATTTTCTAATTACTTAAAAGTATTTAAAATATGTCTGCTTTATTTGGATCAACGTGGGATACGGAAATTTAAATAGCGTATACAACAGCATGAGCTGCCATAGGGAAATGAAACAAAATAATTCTTTATGATTTTATGTCAGGGAAACATTGACAAATTGCCGAAACTGGTGAGGACTAGGGGAACAAAAACGACAATATCGAGAAAACACTTTTTCTGGTATAAAACAATTCATTATAATCTAAGGATGACATACATTTTTATAAAAATATGTTTCATGGTTGAATAGGAAAACACATTGTAATATTATAAAGTTTTAGCATCATTACACTATTTTAAAATTTTAATTAGCATAGATGCAAAGATTGTTTCACAAAATAGTCAGTAATAGAAAATTGATGTATTTTCTATTTAAAGGATAGATAAAAGACAGCATAATATCCCTGATTATAATACAAGTAGCTGAGCATGTTTAATATTAATATATAAATAATGTGCACACTCAGAAACGAGATGAGATGAAATAAAATCAATGTCAAATATCTGAAACTTACAGATTTTAAAATCTAAATTTTTTACATCATAGAAAATTATTTAGATGTTGTTTTATTTAAAATTGAATATAAAGTAAAAGTTCTATGCAATATACAAAATAAATAAAATATTCTAGTTTTTTCCAAGGGCAATAATTCCCTTTTCACTTTTTCTGAAACAAGACTTGACTTTTTGTTGAGGAAATCCATTTAAAAAATACTATGAGGCTAAATGACAGAACCCCAGTTTACTGTATAAATTCTTTTGTCTAGATATATGAATGAATTATTTTTCAAAGACAGTTTGACACTGTGAAACTGAAGTTGCACTTAAAATGTTTATATCCTTTTAATATATTTCAGAATTTAGAAAACAATGAATGCAAAAAAAGTCATTGACATATTAAAAAGAAAATTGAACATTTAAATGAAAACTAAGCGCTATGTTTCATTAGGGTTATTTACAATATGCAAATTTTGTGTCACATAACCAAACAGCTTTTGAATACTTATAAACATTATATTCTAATATTATAGATTATTCTTTTACCAAGCAAATGTGACATACTTAAGGAAGAGCTCAGATATAGATAAATATGTGCAAATATATAAATATATGTATACATTTAAAGACAATTTTTTTACAGACATGTACATGCATATACATCTGAAAATGTGTATACATGTCTGTACATATAGCAGTACAATATCAAAGCTTCCCAGAAGCTAAGTGTAAACATCTTATAAAAGTAGCCAGAACACAATCAAGCGCTATTAAATAAAGTACCTGAAGATATAACAACTTCCAGCACATCTAGATCTGTAATTCTGGTCTATTTGATCAAGAGCTTTCATCTGTTCTTCATCTGAAGAAATGTCAAAATCTTACTCTATTTCACCATGAGAGAAAGGATAAAGTATGAGTGAGATCTGAGAAAATAAAAGATCAGTGTTTGACAGTATTTTCAAATCGAATCAAAGCCAATGATATTTGGCATATTGTCTCCACTTTATTTGTTATCAGCTCCAAGAGCAAAGAAGTGAAAATTAAAAAAATAAAAGTTGAGACTGTGCTATATTTATTTTAAATAAAGAAATTATGTATCATCGAATGATTCATAACTTTTAGTTGATAAAAGTTTAAGGACTTTAGTGCAAGTTTTTCTGAAGATTCTAGTATTTATGTCTGCACAAAGGTAACTTTGAATTAAGCTATAAACTAACATTGATTTAGCCTTTATTTTGCAGTACAAATGTTGGCTAAAGAGGACTAATCCTTTATCAACTATATGCATACCTCAGAAATATTGCGGGTTTGGTTCCAGACTATGGCACTACAGTGTTACATAATTTTTTGTTTGTTTGTTTCTCAGTGAATATAAAAGTTATGTTTAAAGTACACTATAGCCTGTTAAGTGTAAAATAACATAATGTCTAAAAACTACATCTTAATTTAACAATACTTTATCGCTACAAACATGCTAATAATTATCTAAGCCTCCCATTAGCTATAATCTTTTTGCTGGTCTCAATGTTGATACTTGTTAGATGATCAGTGTGGTAGTTGCTGAAGTTTGGGGTAGCTGTGGTAAGTAAAATAGCAATGAAGTCTGATGCATCCATTGGCTCTTCCTTTCATGAAAGTTTTCTCTGTAGCATGCAGTGCTGTTTGATAGCATTTCACTCACAGTAGAACTTCTTTTAAAGTTGGAGTTAATCCTCTCAAACTGCCACTGCTTAGTTAATTAAGTTGATGTAATATTGTAAATACTTTGTTGTCAGTTCAACAATGTTCACACCATCTTCACCAAGAGATGACCATGAAACCATTTCTTTGCTCATCCGTAAGGACCTCAAGAAACCACTTTCTTTGCTCACCCATAAGGAACAATCCATCAATTTTTAAAGTTTGATCATGAGATTGGTACAACTTGGTCACATCTTCGGGATCCACTTCTAATTATTTTTTTCCTGTTCTTTACATGCCATTTACATCTATTTTCTAAAATCTTGAATCCTCAAAGTCATCCATGAGGATTAGAATCAACTTCTTCAAACTCCTATACATGTTGATATTTTGACCGTCTTCCATGAATCATGAATGTTCTCAAAGCCATCTTGAATGGTGAATATTTTCCAAGAGTTATTTTTTAATTTACTTTGTCCAGTTCCACCAGAGGAATCACTATCTATAGCAGCTATAGCCTTATAAAATGTATTTCTTAAATAATGAGATTTTAAAGTAAAGATTGCTCCTTTATCTATTGTCTTCAGATTGGATGTTGTGTCAACAGGAAGGAAAACAACATTAATATCCTTGTACCTCTCCATGACAGCTCTTGGATGATGCGGTACATTGTCACTGATGAGTAATATTTTGAAAGTAGGTATTTCTAAGTTCTAAGTTTCAACCATGAGCTTAAAATATTCAGCAAACCATGCTGTAAACAGATGTGCTATCATCAGGTCTTTATCATTCTATTTCTAGGGCACAGGCAGAATAGATTTAGCAGAATCCTTAAGGGCTCTAGGCAGAATATGAATAAGCTATGGGTCCAACTTAAATTTACCAGCAGCATTAGTCCCTAATGAGAGAGTATACCTAGCATTTGAAACTTTGATGTCAGACACTGGCTTCCCCTCTGTACCTATGTAAGTCCTAGATGACATTTTCCAATATGAGAATGTTCTTTTTTTTCTACTTACCAAGTCTGTTGTTTAGTGTAGCCAACTCATGACTTTTCTTTTGGGTAACTTGCTGCAGCCTCTAATCAGCATTTGCTACTTTGCCTTGTTAGTTTGTGTTGTGGAGAGAGCTTCCTTCCTTAAATCTCATGAACCAATCTCTGTTAACTTCAAACTTTTTTTTTTTTTTCTGTAGCTTCCTCATTTATTTCAATGAGGAATTAAAGAGAGTTGGGATCTTGTTCTGAGCGAGGTTTGTCTTAAGGGAATGTTGTGGTCTGAGTGAAGTTTGGCTTAAGGAAATGTTGCTCTGAGTGAGGTTTGACTTAAGGGAATGCTATTGTCTTCTACCCAGACCACTCAAACTTTCTCCATAATGGAAATAAAGCTGTTTTGCTCTTCTTGTATTCACCGGAGTAGCATTTTAAATTTTCTTCAAGAGTTTTTCTGTGACCTTCACAGGTTGGCTAACTGGTACAAGAGATCTGGCTTTCAGCCTGTCACAGCTCTCAACATGCCTTTCTCACTAAGCTTAACAATTTTTATCTTTTTCTATAAAGCGAGAAATGTGTGACTTCCACTGGAATACCTAAAGGCCATTGTAGGGTTATCAATTGACCTAATTTCAGTATTGTTCTGTCTTAAGGAATAGGGAGTTCCCTAGGAGAGGGAGAGAGATGGAGGAACAATTGGTTTTCAGATCAGTCAGAACACACATATTTATCCATTAAGTTCACCATCATATATGGGCACAGTTTGTAGTACCCCAACACAATTACAAAAGTAACTCCAAAAATCACTGGTTGCAGACACTGTTACCAAGTATAATCATAACGAAGATGTTTAAAATATTGCAAGAATTACCGATATGTGACACAGAGACACAAAGTGATCACATACTGTTGGAAAAAATGACACCGATAGTTTTACTTGACACGGGATTGCCACAAACCTTCAATTTGAAAAAGATCTCCAAAGTGTAATTTTGTAAACGTTTGTAAAAATATTTGCAAATAGTTAAATGTAGCATATTAAAAGGATATTTGTCTGAAACTGGAAAGTTAGGGTGCTGAGACAGAAACTTTGAAGTCAGATTGCCTGACTCCCAAGCTTTGGCCATTTTATTTGCACAATTCTAGGTCTTTATACTGTAAACTCATTATATTGTTCATGCAAGCCTAAAGGAGAAAACTACAATAAATTCTGAATTACCAGTGTTAAATTGGTAATGATTATTTAAACGTTTTTTATTAGTTTTGGTTTTTGCTAGTATTTCAATTAAATGTGATAGTAATGGCAAATTGGTTTTCATTTTTACTTAATGTGTGAAAAATTAACTTGTAGTCAGTGTAGTCATTAATATATTAAAATAATATTTTAAAA
>NW_012101242.1:271101-281487 GCF_000951045.1 Mandrillus leucophaeus
TCTTCCATGAATCATGAATGTTCTCAAAGCCATCTTGAATGGTGAATATTTTCCAAGAGTTATTTTTTAATTTACTTTGTCCAGTTCCACCAGAGGAATCACTATCTATAGCAGCTATAGCCTTATAAAATGTATTTCTTAAATAATGAGATTTTAAAGTAAAGATTGCTCCTTTATCTATTGTCTTCAGATTGGATGTTGTGTCAACAGGAAGGAAAACAACATTAATATCCTTGTACCTCTCCATGACAGCTCTTGGATGATGCGGTACATTGTCACTGATGAGTAATATTTTGAAAGTAGGTATTTCTAAGTTCTAAGTTTCAACCATGAGCTTAAAATATTCAGCAAACCATGCTGTAAACAGATGTGCTATCATCAGGTCTTTATCATTCTATTTCTAGGGCACAGGCAGAATAGATTTAGCAGAATCCTTAAGGGCTCTAGGCAGAATATGAATAAGCTATGGGTCCAACTTAAATTTACCAGCAGCATTAGTCCCTAATGAGAGAGTATACCTAGCATTTGAAACTTTGATGTCAGACACTGGCTTCCCCTCTGTACCTATGTAAGTCCTAGATGACATTTTCCAATATGAGAATGTTCTTTTTTTTCTACTTACCAAGTCTGTTGTTTAGTGTAGCCAACTCATGACTTTTCTTTTGGGTAACTTGCTGCAGCCTCTAATCAGCATTTGCTACTTTGCCTTGTTAGTTTGTGTTGTGGAGAGAGCTTCCTTCCTTAAATCTCATGAACCAATCTCTGTTAACTTCAAACTTTTTTTTTTTTTTCTGTAGCTTCCTCATTTATTTCAATGAGGAATTAAAGAGAGTTGGGATCTTGTTCTGAGCGAGGTTTGTCTTAAGGGAATGTTGTGGTCTGAGTGAAGTTTGGCTTAAGGAAATGTTGCTCTGAGTGAGGTTTGACTTAAGGGAATGCTATTGTCTTCTACCCAGACCACTCAAACTTTCTCCATAATGGAAATAAAGCTGTTTTGCTCTTCTTGTATTCACCGGAGTAGCATTTTAAATTTTCTTCAAGAGTTTTTCTGTGACCTTCACAGGTTGGCTAACTGGTACAAGAGATCTGGCTTTCAGCCTGTCACAGCTCTCAACATGCCTTTCTCACTAAGCTTAACAATTTTTATCTTTTTCTATAAAGCGAGAAATGTGTGACTTCCACTGGAATACCTAAAGGCCATTGTAGGGTTATCAATTGACCTAATTTCAGTATTGTTCTGTCTTAAGGAATAGGGAGTTCCCTAGGAGAGGGAGAGAGATGGAGGAACAATTGGTTTTCAGATCAGTCAGAACACACATATTTATCCATTAAGTTCACCATCATATATGGGCACAGTTTGTAGTACCCCAACACAATTACAAAAGTAACTCCAAAAATCACTGGTTGCAGACACTGTTACCAAGTATAATCATAACGAAGATGTTTAAAATATTGCAAGAATTACCGATATGTGACACAGAGACACAAAGTGATCACATACTGTTGGAAAAAATGACACCGATAGTTTTACTTGACACGGGATTGCCACAAACCTTCAATTTGAAAAAGATCTCCAAAGTGTAATTTTGTAAACGTTTGTAAAAATATTTGCAAATAGTTAAATGTAGCATATTAAAAGGATATTTGTCTGAAACTGGAAAGTTAGGGTGCTGAGACAGAAACTTTGAAGTCAGATTGCCTGACTCCCAAGCTTTGGCCATTTTATTTGCACAATTCTAGGTCTTTATACTGTAAACTCATTATATTGTTCATGCAAGCCTAAAGGAGAAAACTACAATAAATTCTGAATTACCAGTGTTAAATTGGTAATGATTATTTAAACGTTTTTTATTAGTTTTTGTTTTTGCTAGTATTTCAATTAAATGTGATAGTAATGGCAAATTGGTTTTCATTTTTACTTAATGTGTGAAAAATTAACTTGTAGTCAGTGTAGTCATTAATATATTAAAATAATATTTTAAAAGTAATCACTAATTCCTTTTTTTTCCCTCATTTTTGCATCACCACACTCTCAATATAAAGCTAAGCAAATAAAAGTCCTGGTGTGTTCCAAACTGTTTTTCAATTTTTAGAATCAAGTTGTGAAGAAAGTATGGTTGATTTACTTTATAGGAAAGTAATTGAAGACATAACTGCTTAACTTGGGTAGAATTTTGCAGTATTATCTTAAATTCATATAGTTTAACTGTCCACAAAGCTATTTTAGAAATTAAAGGTAGAATTATGTGATTGATTTAACTATGATAAATTTATATCCTTGTGGCAAAAACTTGATATCACACACATACTCATAAATATTGTATTATATTTATACGTTAAAGATACATTAAATCTATATTTAATTTTATTATAATATAATTTAGTAATGAGAATGCCGTGTCATATTTGATTTCTCATTAAATCTACACAATATTTTATAAAATATAAAGAGATGGGGTGACTTGCCTGAGACCAGGAAGCTAATAAGGGGCAGAATTGGAATAAAAGCTGAAGCCTTCACCTTCATTCTCCATTGCAATTTTATTCTCTCTCTCTTTCTCTTTCTGAAAGCATTGATTATCTAAGTTCTCTGTGAATATTCTTGAAAAAATATATGATTACTGCTTCTTATGTCAAGTATTTATTTATTTTTCTAAATTTTTACTGCTATATTTTTTGAGATGCATGTGATAATCTTCTGATTAGAATAGTAGCAGTGTTAAATCTGAATAGCACATTCAAAAATTACTTGAAAAATGTATATTATTAGCATTCTGTTATACAAAATATAAAATTTTATATTAATCAAAACAACATTATAATACTCATACCCAGGCTATTATTAATGCAATTTTTATTGTAAATAACCAAAGACACTTTATTAGCAATCTACAATTTAACGTCGTGTCTACTATTTTTAGAATCTATGACATACACATGCTATTTGAGTTCCCAGAGCATCACATTATAAAAATGAAAGTATGGAGAAAATTATGCATTATTTGTTTGAAAGAAATAATTATTGACCTGCTACATTGTGATAAGATCCTTAAAAAGCAGCAGTGAACACATAATGATTATGTAATAGACTTCTAAGAAAGATGGAAGTCATCTAGTGTGAAGGGCCTTGGTTGTGCTCTGTGGGTTATTTACTCAGAACAAGGGAGAGAATGCTGAGTTGTTACTAACAGTGGTACTGTTGCTCTATTCTTTCTCTAAATATTATTTATAACAAATATTTAAAGAATATGGTTTTGAAGAAGCTACACATGCAACCCAGAATGATGCAATCTTGCTCCAAAATCTAGAGATCTTCACTGAGTCATTCCTATCTAAGCTTTCCAGTAACCTGCCAAGGTACCTTTGTATATCACAGATATATCTTGGACCATAGCCTGCACCTGCTGTAGAGCCCTCTCTAAACCAGTAACCTTCTGAGTCACCTGGAAAATAGACGATACCAGTATGCCCAATGTTTTACATATTCTCTCCAAAATTCAAAAGTAGTTGATCAAATATTGTGCCTCTTTTCCTTTGATGGAGGTTGAGATGAATTATATTGCCCTATTTTTCCCCCAATGAGATGTCTCAAAACATGTGAAATACCACTGTACTCCTAATATTTCCCTGATAATAAAAAGCCTTTTTAGAGTTTATCTTCTAGTCTCTGATGTACATGTATTTTGCCAGACTAACTGACATAGTTATCACTTGCCGAACATGTCTTATTAACAAGATGTCATTAAGATAGTGCACCAGTAGATGTTCTGTCAATTATCAGTAAAAATTGAAGTAAAATTTATTCGGACTATATAGTTACAGAGAGCAGAATAGTTAACTCTGGCCTGGGACAAGACTAAAAACAATTACTACAGTCTGATATACTTTCCTGATGGGACTGAAACAAAGACATTCACCAGATCAATAGCTGAGTATCAAGTGTGAGAGGCTGTGATGACATGTTCTAGAAAAGACACCATATCATGTGAGGCAGTGTAAATTGTGGCTACAACTTCTTTTGAAGTTCAGTTTAGTTCTTCTGCCCTGATTTATCTTGTTTTTGAAGTTGTAATTCTGATTTTTTTAAAAGGGTATGATGGGCACCACCAGTGCTACATTTTTTAAGTCTGTATGAGTGGATCTAATATTTGTCATTATACCTGTGATATAATAGTGCTTCAGTTTTACTGATTAGGTCAAGGAAGGGAAATTTCAGTGACTTCCATTTGGCCATTCCCCTAATAATCAATCAGTAGATTCGTATCAGTGTTCTTCTAACTGCCAAATATATCTACCTCAGTTATGTACTCAGGGATATAAGAAATAGTCACAGGTGTGATATATAAACTTATACTTGTAAAACAGCCTTGTACCAGGACCAAGTCCTTCTCAAGGTGTTTCTACATGGTCCCACTGTATGAGGGGAACTGTGATGGCATTTTGGGTCTCTTTATATGAATGTCTCTGTAGACCCCATATACAACAGCCCTTGAAAGGTGTATTTCCCCATTATATCAGTACTCTGATAAATTGCCATAAATCTCTTTAAAAAACAGCTACTGGTTATATTTGCTGTAACATTGCAAAATGCTTCCTCAAAGGGACACAACATCTTTGCAATTATTTATGAATTTCACTTTCATTTTTTTACTTCTTCTAAATTATTTTAATGCATAAAGTATATCACCCATTATTTAGTATATGGATGCTCAGAATATGAAGTAAGTGGCCAACAGACTTATTATCTGGAAGACTTATTAGATCACTCAAATGTACTGAACTAAAAGTCTGTATTTTATCAAGATCCTCAGGTATTACCTACATACATTAAACTCTGTGATACTAAGATGGTACATATACATTGGCCAACTTGTAAGAGTAATTAACATTTTCTTTTTATGTTATATATTTTTATTTCATTTTATTTTATTTTTGAGACAAGTTATCACTCTGTCACCCAGGCTGGGGTGCAGTGGAAAGATCAGAGTTCACTGCAGCCTTGGCCTCCATGGTTCAAGTTATTCTCCAGCCTCAGCTCCCCGGGGAGCTGGAACTACATGCCTGCATCACCATGTCCAACTAATTTTGTGTCATCCAGGCTGGTCTCGAACTCCTTGCTCAAGTGATTCACCTACCTCAGCCTCCCAAATGCTGGGATTAAAGGTGTGAGCCACAGCACCTGGTCTGTAACAAATATTTTATGTTTTATCAGTTTAATCTATAAACCAAGTTATAAAATTGGTTGTAGACAAGAATGTTAAAAACTCTTGTGTATTAAAAAAACAAAAGATCACAGTTACTACATTAGCACCTGAGTTACATGCTAATAATGTACAGAAATTGTCATACTAGAGTTTTAGTTCATAAATTATGGATTCATGCACTTATCTCCTTTATATGAGTGTCTTTTAAACACCTCATAGAAACCAGCATTTCTGATGTACACATTCCTATGGGTTTTACGCTACAGCAATTTTGCTCACAAGGTGCTCTGTTAATGTAATAATGTAATATGATATTACATATCACATAACTGTAATTAGAGAAATGCAATTATTGTTCTTTCTCTGAAAGTACTTGAAATAAAAGATTCTTTGCTCAGAAAATAATAGATGAAGTACATTTTCAATCACAAATCCAGCTTATCTCTTGTGTAAGATAGTGTAATATTTTTCTATTTGATGATATTGTAAATTACATGGGGATTCATTTAACCCTAGAATTCAGTTAAACCAGAAAGTTTTTTTTTTATTATAAGGTAATTTTCATTTAACAACATTCAAGCACATTTTTCAAATAAACCATTCAACATTTTTGAGACTGTAGGTGTTGTGAACAGAAAGTTTCTTCATCGATGATTACCCTGAAAATGATTTAACTGGAAAATAAGTGTGTATTATGTACTAATATAAAATTATAGAATAAAGTAGTGGTACTCGCCATGTTAAACACTCTTAAGCTATATCACATATATTCCAGCAGATGTAAATGCAAACATATCCATATCCATATCTAGACATGTGTATATAAGGAAACATGATAGGCAGACAGATACAGATAGCTATATACAGACATAGATATGAAGATATAAATGACAGTTATAAATAATGCCTACATATCACAATGTTTATTTGGTAATCATCATCGGAGCCATGAGTGTTCATTTTACTCTTCGAGACACTGAGGCTTAGGGCAGGTGAACTACCTCCTAAGACCACACTTAACTAGCAGCAGAGTAAAGTCTGAAATCAGGTATTGTAATTCTTTGCTGAAATAGCTTCTGAGGTTTTCATTTTACTTAGTGACTTCCTATTATGACTTTTCATAATGTCAGATTAAAATATTAAAAGCAGATTAACATATAAAACATTTTTACATTTATTTTTCTTTTCTTTTTGTATAGATGGGGTCTTGCTATGCTGTTCATGCCGGTCTCAAACTCCTGGCCTCAAGTGATTCTTCCACCTCCGCCTCTCAAAGTGCTGTGATTACAGGCATGAGATACCACACCTGGCTACTATTTCAAAAGTTTGAAAAAAATGAGTAGTTGTTACCAATAAAATATGTGCTCATTTTAAATCAAATAATCCAATATTGTTTGTACTGTTCTTTGCTTTTAACAGCCCAGGAAATTCATTCTGCCATTTATTCGTCAAAGTAATTAAGGGTATCAACTGCACATGAAATGTTACACTGCATTAGGATGAAGATACAATCAATAACTGGCCAGTTTGTTCAGTATTTTGAAGACTGCAAAATGGAAGGTCATGCCTGATGAGAATACAATAGCAAAAGTGTCACCAAATGATTACTGTGACAGTAATTAGAGTATTAATTTTACTCAGATGCAGTATTTAACTTGGTTAATACCTTATGTGAAATTTAATATTGAGCTTTTCTTGCCTGCAATATCTTATTGGCAACCTAACTCCTTAGTGAAATTTCAGCTCAGTGTGTAGCTTTAAATGTCCATGTAGTACAGTTCATCTTTTTGAGTTTAATAAATAAGTGAATGTACATTTTTTTCAAAGTGTCATATGGGAAAACATAGCTAAATACGTACATAATCAAATTTCTAATAATTTTTCAACAAATAATTGTGTTCCTGAGCAGAGTGCCAAATTCAGTACAGTGGTGTCAGGGAGAAAGTACAAAGACCTATAAGTTAAGAAAAGCAATAATAGTAATAAAATAAATAATATAATTTAATTGTTCTAACAAGTCTTTCCTCTGGGCATTGTAACCCCAATTTTACAAATATGTAAAGTGAGACAAAGAAAAGTTAAATTACCTGCTTAGAGTCATATAACTATAGGAGCGTTCATGATTTGATCTCAGGTTTATTTACAAGAAAACTACTTGCATTTATGTCAAATTTGAAAACAACTGGTCCTTCAGTCAAAGGGCTCATTATTAAGGTACAGATACCTAGAAGCACAAAATTGGCAAAATGACTAAGCAGACAATCTTGAAAACATATAAGTTTAAACAAAATGACAAGAGAGCTCCGTAGAGTTAGCATTTAAATCTGACTTTAGCAAATATAGATTGATTCTCAGATAGGAAAATATTTGACCCAGAACTTAGATGTTAAATTTTGATGTACAAAAAAGTGTTAGGCACTTCAGCAATATTGATGACTGGGAGTAAAGACAATGAGGCGTAGTAGATCCTAGCATACCCAGGTAAAAGCAAGCAGTTTGGTACCAATGAAACGTAAAAAACAGGGAATAACAGAAAAGGAGAGAACAGTAGCTGAAAATGAGATTTTATAAAGTTATATCTTAAAATCCTTATGAAGATACTTGCCATGCCAAGGAATTTTAATTTTTTTAAGTAACAAAAAAATAGAAAACAGAGAGAGAGCAATATAGTAATGTTCTAGGGTGAAATGGCATGAAGAGAGATGAAGTCAAGTGTATCATTTGGGAGGATATCGTAAGAACTTAACTGTGGTCAGATACATTCCCCTCCTTGTCCATATAACTAGTGAGTTTAGTGTGCATCCAGAGTCATTCTCTAAACTGGTTGATAATATTCATTATGATGATTACATGCATTTAGATACCACTTTTTGGTCCAAATTTTTTCATATGTTACCATATTCAGTCCTAGGTAGAGGAGAAATGAGCAAAATGGTGCAGGTATTCCATCAGTAATTTGGAGATACAGAATTTTTAGTAGAAAAATTAATGTCACTGCTTAGAGTCATACAAGTAAATAACCAAAGAAAGCAAAGTGAAATAAGTCAGGTACAGAAAAGCAAACTGCACATGTTCTCATTTATGGAAGTTAAAAATTAAAATAATTGAACTCTCAACCCTTTTCATTATAACTTTCAGCAAGTTCTAAGTAATAAATGCAAAATATAACATATTTTAATATTCATTTATACATTTCAATATTCAAATTGGATATCTATTTTTGCAACATCAAATAGATTAACACTTTATATGTGTTTGCTCTTTCAAATATAGAACACCATACTAAAAATTAATTCAACAAGTATTTATTGAGCACCTGTTAGCATTAACTAGTCACTGATGAGGAAAGAATAGCAATGAACACTAAAGCCTAGTAATGAAGGTAGAAATTAAGCTAATAATGAGTAAAAATAGTCATTTCTCTTCTTTTCATTACATATTTTTTAATTACAGAAATTTTTATTCATAGTTTATATGCTGAAGTTTATAATACAACAGAATATATTTAAACAAATGTAATTGTCTTAAACTTATAAGCTACTGAAAATCTTGTCATAACTATGTCCAGTTCTTACAATTTTTTGATGCAGTCTGGTAGCAAGTCTTTTGAAATATACTTCAAAAGCTTTGAAATCAAAGTTTTACTGGTAAGTAGATATGGCATATAAAAGAACAAGAGGATGAAGGATTTGTAGCTCAGCTTCCCCACATAACCTCACAAAAGAAAATCCAGGAGATTTTTCTGTCAAAGAGAATAGATGGTGTTCAATCATGGTAAGGCTTTAAAAAGTATCTCTAGACACCTCTAGATCAAAATGACACATGTCTAAGCATCCACCAATGTATGGTCTCCACATTTTTTATGCATAGATATATGGAGAGATGAAAACTCTCAGCAATTTGAAGAAAGAAAGACTGGCACAAAGAAAATTGACAACATGGTGGGAAATATCTCATTAAGAGTAAGGCATCTGGATGTGGCTTGTGAAAAACCTAGCTAGACGCTATAGCACATGCCAAAATCTTTCAAAGGAAGACACCAAGAAATAAGTTCAAAGTGGCTTCATTTCTATATTATTCGCTCGTAATTTACTAACCCAGGGACTTGGAGCACGAACTGCTCAGAAAAGATGGCAGAAATTTATTTCCTCACTTAGGGAATTAATTTGTGAGTTATGCACCCCTTCTTCAAACTCTAAATCTACACATTCTCCATATTCACAGTATATTTTAAAAGTTAGAGTAGATTTAGATATCAAAAGCCATAAGCTTAATTTAGAGACTAACTGGTGGTACTATTGCGCACTTGAAGAAGTCTATGCAGATATATAAGAGAGGACAATTATAATTATCTGTGTACTGTAATAGATTTAAGAACATAAAAGATTGATTCTCAGATAGGAAAATATTTGACCCAGAACTTAGATGTTAATTTTGATGTACAAAAATGTGTTAGGCACTTCAGCAATATTGATGACTGGGAGTAAAGACAATGAGGCGTAGTAGATCCTAGCATACCCAGGTAAAAGCAAGCAGTTTGGTACCAATGAAACGTAAAAAACAGAGAATAACAGAAAAGGAGAGAACAGTAGCTGAAAATGAGATTTTATAAAGTTATATCTTAAAATCCTTATGAAGATACTTACTTGCCATGCGAAGGAATTTTAATTTTTTTAAGTAACAAAAAAATAGAAAACAGAGAGAGAGCAATATAGTAATGTTCTAGGGTGAAACGGCATGGAGAGAGATGAAGTCAAGGATGTCATTTGGGAGGATACCAAATCCTCCCAAATTGATCAAAAATAAAAAAGATTAAAGTATGAAAATAAAAGAATTGTACTAGAAACTCAACCTTGTTTGAGTTTATCTCTAGCTAGAAAATTTTAAACGACGCAAAAAAGTCCTGAAAAGACTGAAAGAGACGAAAGGTACTTCGTTTTGGAAAATCTTTGTAGTATTATTTTTTTTTAACAGAAAGAATATATGTCTTCAGTGTATCATGCAGAGAAAATTGGCTTATATTAAAAAGCGAGAAAATTATATCAAGTATTCAAAATAAGTAATAAGAAAAAATATCATGGAAATGACAAATCTATTTAAATATATACTAAAAACTGTAAAGAGCAGAATTGATCAAGTCAACACAAACAAATACCTAAAAACAAAACTAAAAAAAAAAAAA
>NW_012101242.1:282132-287984 GCF_000951045.1 Mandrillus leucophaeus
TTATTTCATATATGTAACAACAAACAACTTAAACTTAATTTTAAAATCTCTATCTATAATATAATAAAACCTTGTGAAATATTTTATTAAAACATATGTAAGTCCTATGTACTGAAACTATAAAACATTACTGAGAAAAATTAAAGAAGACTTAATCAAATGGAAAGCAATATCATGTTCATGTTTTGGAAAACTGGATATTGTTAAGATGATAATTCTTGCCAGAGTGATCTATAGATTTAATGTTATCCCAAACAAAATTCCGGTTGTTTTCTAAATAGAACCTGACCTGTGTATTCTGAAATTTACATACATATACAATTGACCAAAAAGAGCCAATATTATATTTAATTTTTTTTAAAAAAATTGGATGATGGCAGTACACTATTGCAATACTACAAAGCTACAGTAATCTTGAGAGTATGGTAATTACATGAGCATAAACATATAAGTTGTGTACCAAAAGGTATCTGAGACAGGCCTCAATCAATTTAGAAAATTTATTTTCTCAAGTTTAAGGATGCCTTCATGACATGGCCTCAGGAGTTTCTGATGACAGGTGTCCAAGGTGATCGGGGTAAAGCTTGGTTTTATATGTTTTATAGAGACATGAGACATCAATCAATATGTTTAAGATGTACACTAGTTCTGTCTGGAAAGGTAGAATAGCTTGAATGAGGGGTAGAGGAGAGGAGCTTCCTGGTCATAGATAGCTGAGAGACAAAGAGTTGCACTATTTTGAGTCTCAGATCAGGCTTTAACTAAATACACAATTTCCATATGAGTCGGGGGTAAAGGAATAATAATTTATGCCTTAGACTGGTTCAGTGAATCTCCATTTTCACGTAAACAAAAGTCAGAGGAAGCAATAAGATATGCGTTTGTCTCAGGTGAGCATGGGGATGACTCAGTTCTGTCCTTTGTCCTGAATCTGTGAAGACAAGCTATCAACGTACATTGCCAAGGTGAAATTCAACAGAACTGTTTTAGGATAGAGATCTTGAAGCCCACAAAGAAATTCCTTGTAGGCAAATTATGAGGGAAGTATGCAGCTTTTTTATCTTTGTAGGTATCTTACTAGAAATAAAATGGGAGCAGATTTGCCTGATTCAGTTCCCACTTTGATTTTTCCCTTTGGTTTAGTGATTAGGGGGTCCTAAGATTTATTTTCCTTTCACAACATCAATAAAATTAAAACAAGCTTCCATATGTTGACCCACATGTATATATAGTTTCAATTCATGGCTATTAAAGTGCTAAGCTAATTCACTGGGGAAAGTTCAGTCTTTCCAGCAAATGATGTTGAAATAACAAGATACCAATCTAGGGGGAAAAAAATCCTTCACTCCTACACAGTGTCATATCTAATCACAAATGGATGGTGGGTTTGAATATTAGAGCTAAAATCAAGAAACTCCTAAAACAAAACTTTGAAAAAAATATGTGTGACTTTGAGTTGGCAAAAATGTCTTTGATAGAAGTGATAGGACACAAAACAAACAAAACTTAAAGGAAAATATAAACATCAAATTGTTTTGCTCATCCAATAACACCATTAAGAAAGTGAAGGGAATGCCCAGTTTCAAAGAAATATTTTTAAATCATATATCTGATATAAAACATCTACGCAAAATATATAAAGAACTCACACAACGCAGTAAGACGAATGATACAATTTTAAATGAGCAATTTGAATAGGTATTTTACAAGACAAGATAGAGGAATGCTAACATGCTTATAAGATATTGTAAACACTGCCTCCATTAGGTAAATACAAATTAACAACACAGTAAGAAACAACTACAAATCTACTGCCTGCTAAAATTTTAAAAGATTGAAAACTTCAAGAATTAATGAGAATGCAAAGCAACTGAAACCTTCATACATTGAAAATTAATGCAGTCACTATAAACATACAACAATTTTTTAACATATTAAAAGATTAAGGCACATCAAAGGACCCTTGGATTTTACTCCTACATATCTACCTAAGGGAAATGAAAACTATATCCACACTAAGACTTGCATGCAAACGCATATAATCTCTCCATTTCTCTCTCTCTCTCTCTCTCTCTCTCTCTCTCTCTCTCTCTCTGTCTCTCTGTCTCCGTCTCTCTCTCATTCCCTGTCTTTCTGCCTCATCCTGGACAACACGACTACTTGTAATACCTAACTACATATCTCCTATGATTTAACAATAATAATTTTTTATCTTCAACATTTATTATAAGCTCAAGGGTGTATGTGCAGGATGTGCAGGTTTGATACATAAGTAAACGTGTGCCACAGTGGTTTGCTGCACAGATCATCTCATCACCTGGGTATTACACCCAGCATCCATTAGCTATTCTTCCTGATGCTCTGTCTCCTCCCAGCCCTGCCCCAGCAGGCCCCAGTGTGTGTGGTTCACCCTCCTCTGTCCATGTGTTCTCGTTATTCGGCTCCTACTTATAAGTCAGAACATACAGTATTTGGTTTTCTGCTCCTGTGTTAGTTTCCTGAGGATAATGGCTTCCATCTCCAACTGTGTCTCTGCAAAGGACATGATCTTCTTCGTTGTTATGACTTCCTAGTATTCCGTGGTGTATACTTACCACATTTTCTTTATCCAGTCTATCATTGATGAGCATTTAGGCTGATATCATGTCTTTGCTGATGTGAATAATGCTTCAATAAACATATGGATGCATATATCTTTGTAATAGAATACTTTATATTCCTTTGGGTGTGTACCCAGTAATGGGCTTACTGGGTCAAATGGTATTTCCGGTTTTAGATCTTTGAGGAATTGCCACACTGTCTTCCACAATGTTTGAACTAACTTACAGTCCTACCAACAGTGTAAAAACTTTCTTTTTTCTCCAAAACCTCAACAGCATCTGTTGTTTCTCAACTTTTTAATAATTGCCATTCTGACTGGCATGAGATGATATCTCATTGTGGTTTTGATTTGCATTTATCTAATGATCAGTGATGTTGAGCTTTGTTTCATATGTTTGTTGGCTTCATAAATGTCTTCTTTTGAGGAGTGTCTGTTTATGTCTTTGCCCACTTTTTAATGGGGTAGTTTTTCCTTGTAATTTTATTTAAGTTCCTTGTAGACTTGGGATACTAGACCTTTGTCAGATGGATAGATCGCAACATTTTTCTCTCATTCTGTAGGATGTCAGTTCACTAGATAATAATTTATTTTGTTATGCAGAAGCTCATTTAATTACATCCCATTTGTCAATTTTTGCTTTTGTTGCAATCAGTTTTGGCTTTTTTGTCATGAAATCTTTGCCTGAGCCTATGTTCTGAATGGTATTGCCTAGATTTTCTTTTAGGGAATTTGTAGTTTGGGGTTTTACATTTAAGTATTTACTTCATCTTTAGTTCATTTTTGTATAAGGTGTAAGGAATGGGTACAGTTTTAATTTTCTACATATGGGTAGCCAGTTCTCTCAGCACCATTTACTATATAGGATATCCTTTCCCCATTGCTTGGTTTTGTCAGGTTTTTGGGAGATCAGATGGTTGTAGAAGTGCAGTGCTATTTCTGCATTCCTTATTCAATTCCTTTTGCCTACATGTCTGTTCTTGTACCAGTGCCATGCTGTTTTGTTTACTGTGGCCTTGTAGTGTAGTTTGAAGTTGGGTAACATGATGCCTTCAGCTCCAGTTTTGTTCTTTTTGTTTCGGACTGTCTTGGATATTCAAGCTCCTTTTTGGTTCCATGTAAATTTTAAAATAGTTAATTTTTTTTTCCTAATTATGTGAAGATTGTCAATAGTAGTTTAATGAGAATAACATCAGATCTATAAATTACTTTAGGCAGTATGATATTTTAACAACACTGATTCTTCCTATTTGTGAACATCGGCTTTTTAAAAATTTGTGTCTTCTCTGATTTTCTTGAGCAGTGATTTGTAATTTCCTTGAAAAAGTCCTTCACTTCCCTTGTTAGCTGTATTCCTAGGAATCTTACTCTTTTTGTAACAATTGTGAATGAGAATTCATTCATGATTTGGCTCTCTGCTTGCCTGTTGTTGGTGTATAGGAATGCTAGCTATTTCTGCATGTATATTTTTATATCTTGAGACTTTGATGAAGTTGCTTATCAGCTTTAGAAGCTTTTGGGCTGAAATGATGGAATTTTCTAGACTTAGAATCGTGATATATTTAAATAAAGTTAACTTGACTTCCTCTCTTTCCATTTGAATACATTTTTTTTTCTTGCCTGATTTCCCTCACTAGAAATTCCAATACTATGTTGAATAGGAGTAGTGAGAGAGAGCATCCTTATTTGTGCTGGTTTTCAAGAGGGAATGCTTCCAACTTTTGCCCATTCAGTATGTTATTGGTTTGGGGTTTGTCATATATGGCTCTTATTATTTGGAGTTATATTCCTTCAATAACTAGTTTATTGAGAGTTTTTAACATGAAGAGTTGTTTAATTTTATCAAAGGCCTTTTCTACATCTCTTGAAATAATCATGTGGTTTTCATCTTTATTTCTGTTTATGTGATGAATCACATTTATTGATTTGTCTTTGTTAAACCAATCTTGCATCCCAGGGATGAAGCCAACTTGATTATGGCATATAAGCTTTTTGATGTGATTTTGGACTTAGATAGCCAGTATTTTATTGAGAATTTTTGCATTTATGTTCATCAAGGATATTGGCCGGAAGTTTTCTTCTTTTGTTTTATCTCTCCCAAGTTTTTATAGCAGAATGATGGTGGACTCATAAAGGAATTAAGGAAAAAATTTCAATTTTGGGGAATAATTTTTGTAAAAATGGTATCAGCTCTTCTTTGTACCTCTGGTATAATTCAGCTGTAAACCTGTTGGGTCCTGGGCTATTTTTGCTTGGTAGACTATTTATTACTGCCTTGATTTTAGAAAATTTTATTAGTCTATTCAGTGATACAATTCCTTCCTGGTTCAGTCTTGGGAAGGCGTATGTGTCCAGGAGTTTATTCACTTATTCTAGATTTTCTAGTTTATGTGCCCAGGGATATTTATAGTATTCTCTGATGGTTGTTTGTATTTCTGTGAGGTCAGTGGTGAAATCCCCTTTATCATTTCTGAGAGTGATTCTTCTTTCTTCTTTGTTAGTCTAGCTAGTGGTGTATCTATTTTATTATTATTATTTTTTTTTTAAATAAAACAGCTCCTGAATGTTTTAAGTTTGGAAGAGTTTTGTGTGTGTCTCTATCTCCTTCAGTTACACTCTGATTTTGGTTATTTCTTGTCTTCTGGTAGCTTTAGGAGTTGTTTGCTCTTGGTTATCTAGTTCTTTTAGTTTTAATGTTAGGTTGTTAATTTGAGATCATCCTAGCTTTTTGATGTGGAGATTTAGTGCTATAAATTTTCATCTTATTACTGCTTAGCTGCACCCCAGAGATTCTGGTATGTTATCTCTGTTCTCATTGGTTTCAAGGAAATTGTTGATTTCTGTCTTAATGTCAGTATTAACCAATGAGTCATTCAGGAGCAGTTTGTTCAATTTCCATGTAGTTGTGTGATTTTGAGTGAATTTTTAAAATCTTGAGTTCTAATTTGATTGTGCTGTGGTATTAGAGATTGTTTCCTATACTTTCAGTTATTTTGCATTTGCTAAAGAGTGTTTTACTTCTGATTGTGTGATCAATTTCTGAGTAAGTGTCATGTGGTGACTAGAAGAATATATATTCCGTTGTTTGTGGGGTGGAGAGTTTTGTGGATATCTATCAGATCCACTTGATCCAGAGCTGAGTTCTGGTCCTAAATATCCTTGTTAGTCTTCTGTTGTGATGATCTGTGTAACACTGTCTGTGGGATGTTAAAGTCTCCTGCTATTTATTGTTTGGTATTCTAAGCCTCTTTGT
>NW_012101242.1:288034-317670 GCF_000951045.1 Mandrillus leucophaeus
GGGAATGCTTCCAACTTTTGCCCATTCAGTATGTTATTGGTTTGGGGTTTGTCATATATGGCTCTTATTATTTGGAGTTATATTCCTTCAATAACTAGTTTATTGAGAGTTTTTAACATGAAGAGTTGTTTAATTTTATCAAAGGCCTTTTCTACATCTCTTGAAATAATCATGTGGTTTTCATCTTTATTTCTGTTTATGTGATGAATCACATTTATTGATTTGTCTTTGTTAAACCAATCTTGCATCCCAGGGATGAAGCCAACTTGATTATGGCATATAAGCTTTTTGATGTGATTTTGGACTTAGATAGCCAGTATTTTATTGAGAATTTTTGCATTTATGTTCATCAAGGATATTGGCCGGAAGTTTTCTTCTTTTGTTTTATCTCTCCCAAGTTTTTATAGCAGAATGATGGTGGACTCATAAAGGAATTAAGGAAAAAATTTCAATTTTGGGGAATAATTTTTGTAAAAATGGTATCAGCTCTTCTTTGTACCTCTGGTATAATTCAGCTGTAAACCTGTTGGGTCCTGGGCTATTTTTGCTTGGTAGACTATTTATTACTGCCTTGATTTTAGAAAATTTTATTAGTCTATTCAGTGATACAATTCCTTCCTGGTTCAGTCTTGGGAAGGCGTATGTGTCCAGGAGTTTATTCACTTATTCTAGATTTTCTAGTTTATGTGCCCAGGGATATTTATAGTATTCTCTGATGGTTGTTTGTATTTCTGTGAGGTCAGTGGTGAAATCCCCTTTATCATTTCTGAGAGTGATTCTTCTTTCTTCTTTGTTAGTCTAGCTAGTGGTGTATCTATTTTATTATTATTATTTTTTTTTTAAATAAAACAGCTCCTGAATGTTTTAAGTTTGGAAGAGTTTTGTGTGTGTCTCTATCTCCTTCAGTTACACTCTGATTTTGGTTATTTCTTGTCTTCTGGTAGCTTTAGGAGTTGTTTGCTCTTGGTTATCTAGTTCTTTTAGTTTTAATGTTAGGTTGTTAATTTGAGATCATCCTAGCTTTTTGATGTGGAGATTTAGTGCTATAAATTTTCATCTTATTACTGCTTAGCTGCACCCCAGAGATTCTGGTATGTTATCTCTGTTCTCATTGGTTTCAAGGAAATTGTTGATTTCTGTCTTAATGTCAGTATTAACCAATGAGTCATTCAGGAGCAGTTTGTTCAATTTCCATGTAGTTGTGTGATTTTGAGTGAATTTTTAAAATCTTGAGTTCTAATTTGATTGTGCTGTGGTATTAGAGATTGTTTCCTATACTTTCAGTTATTTTGCATTTGCTAAAGAGTGTTTTACTTCTGATTGTGTGATCAATTTCTGAGTAAGTGTCATGTGGTGATTAGAAGAATATATATTCCGTTGTTTGTGGGGTGGAGAGTTTTGTGGATATCTATCAGATCCACTTGATCCAGAGCTGAGTTCTGGTCCTAAATATCCTTGTTAGTCTTCTGTTGTGATGATCTGTGTAACACTGTCTGTGGGATGTTAAAGTCTCCTGCTATTTATTGTTTGGTATTCTAAGCCTCTTTGTAGGTCCCTAAGACCTTGCTTTATGAATCTGGGTGGGCCTGTATTGGGTGCACATGTATTTAGGACAGCTCTGATTGTTGAATTGAACACTTTACCTTTATGTAATGCCTTCCTGTGTCTTTTTAGATCTTTCTTGGTTTAAAGTCTGTTTTGTCATAAACTAGGATTGTGACCACTGTCTTTTTCTATTTTCCATTTGTTTTGTAAATTTTTCTCTACTTTATTTTGAGCCTATCTGTGTCTTTGCATGTGAAGTAGAGCTCTCAAAAACAGCATACCAGTGGGTCTTGGTTCTTTATCCATCTTGTCATTTTTTGTCTTTTAATTGAGGCATTTAGCTTATTTATGTTTAAAGTTAGTATTGTTATGTATGAATTTGATCCTGTCACCATAATGGTAGCTGATTATTTTGCGGACATGTTTATGTGCTTGTTTCACAGTGTCACTGGTCTGTGTACTTCATTGTGTTTTTGTAGTGGCTAGTAACAGCTTTTCCTTTTTATATTTAGTCTTCCTTCAGGAGCTCTTGCAAGGCAAGCCTGGTGATTAATTCCCTCAATATTTGCTTCTCTGAAAAGGATCTTATATCTCCTTCATTTATAAAGCTTAGTTTGGCTGGATATGATATTTTTGGTCAGCAGTTTTTTTTTTTTTCTTTAAAAATGTTGAATATTGAACCCCAATGTCTTCTGGCTTGTAGAGTTTCCACTGAGAGGTCTACTGTTAGTCTGATGGGCTTTCTTTTGCAGGTGACTTGGCCTTTCTTTCTGGTTGCTCTTAACATTGTTTTGTTTTTAATTTCGACCTCGGAGAATCTTATGATTATGTGTCTTGGGAATGATATTCTCATGGAGTGTCTTACTGGTGTTTTCTGCATTTTCTGAATTGAAATGTTGGTCTGTCTTGTTAGGTTGGGAATTTCTCCTGGGTGATACCCTGAAGGAGGCTTTCCAACTTGGTTCCATTCTCCCCATCTCTTTTAGGTACCCCAGTCAGTCATATTTTTGGTTGTTTTACATAATCCCATATTTCTCAGAGATTTTTAATTTACTTTTATTATTTTTTTCTTTCTTCTTGTCTGCTTGTGTCATTTCAGAAAGAGTTTTCAAGCTTTGAGATTTTTTCCTCCACTTGGTCTATTCTGCTATTGGTAATTGTGATTAGATTGTGAAGTTCTAGTGATGTACTTTTCAGCTTCATCTGGTTGGTTATGTTCCTGTTTAAACTGGTTATTCTGGTTATCAGTTCCTGTATTGCTCTATTATGGTTCTTAGCTTCCTTGCATTGGTTTACAACATGCTCTTTTAGCTCAAAGAAGTTCATTGTTACTCACCTTCTGAAGCCTACTTTTGTCAATTAAGCCATCTCGGCCTGAGCCCAATTCTGTTCTCTTGCTGGAAAGGTGTTGAGAACATTTGGAAGAAAACAGGCATTCTGACTTTATGAATTTTCAGCATTTTTGTGTTGAATTTTTTCTCCTCTTTGTAGGCTTATGTGTTTTTGATCGTTGAGGTTGCTGACCTTTGCATAGAGTTTTTGTGGGGCCTTTTATATTGATGCTGCTATTGTTGTTTTCTGTTTGTTTGCTTTCCTTTTAACTCTCAGACCACTGACTGTTAGCAGCTGTAGGGCTGCTGCACTTTGCTGGGGTTTTGCTTCAGACCCAATTTCCTTGGTTTTCCCTGTACCTGGGGTTATCAACAGTGAAAGCTGTGAAACAGCAAAGATGGTAACCTGCTCCTTCCGCTGGTATCTCTATCCTAGGGGGATACTGACCTCTTGCTAGCTGAACACTCCTATAAGAGATGTCTGGATGCCCATGTTGTGGAGTCCCACCCAGTCAGGAGGAACAGGATCAGGGACCTGCTTACAGAAGCCATCTGGCTGCTTTTGGTAGGGTGTGTGTACTGTGTTGTGGGGTCCCTTCCTTGTCCTGACTGCCTGGGCTCTCCAGAACTGGCAGGCTAAAACTGCTGAGTCAATTGAACCTCAGAGATGGTGGCCACCCCACCCCCTGGGAGAGATTAGAGTTCTGTTTATAAATGCCTGGCTGGAGTGACTGAAGGTCCCCACAGGGAGGCCTGACTCAGAGGAGGAATTGATTGGGGTCTTGCTTAAAGAAGTAGTCTGGTCATGATCTGGCAAAGCAAGTGTGCTACTTTGGGGGGACCCCTCCTCCTCTGGAATGTCTGGACTCACCAGAGCCAGCAGGCTGGAATGTAAAGTCAACCTAACTGGAGATATGGTGGCCACCCCTCCACCTCAGGAACTTACTCCCATTTCAGGCAGACTCAGTCTGTTGCCATTGGCTGGTTGATATTGCAAGCCATTGGGTTTTAAATTGTGAGGCGCAGTGGAAGTGGAGACTGAAGAATAATGCTGCTTGGCTTCCTGGATTCAGCCTTTTTTCTAGGAGAATGTACAGATGAATCTGCTTCCTTGCCAGGAATCCCTGGGCCAGAGTACATAAAACTTCTGGTTCTCTGTGTGTGCCTGAGCAGCTGCTCTGCTGAAATGCCACACAACTCTGTGTATCAACCCCAAGGCCCTGGTGGCATGGGCTCCAGAGAGGATCTCCTGATCCACAGGGTTGCAAAGATCTCTGGGAGAAGTGAGGTTTCCTGGGTGGGGTTGCCCAATCACTGACTGCTGACTGCTCCTTTTGGCTGGGGATGGGGACTCCCTTGACTCCGTGCCACTTCCAAGTGGGCCAGTGACCCACTCTGCTTCTCTTCATGCTCCTTGGGTGAAGTTGATTGCCAAATCAGTCCCAATGTGAGAACCTTGATATTTCAGTTGAAGGGGCTGAATTCATTCACTGCTTTCATTCCTCACCCTGAGTGATGCTGATCACAGTTGCTTCTAATTGGCCATCATGGACCCTCCTTACAATCATAAATGTTTGTGGATTGGTAGGGTGGTAGGCTGTGGGAAAGAAGCTCCTATGTGTACAAACCTGGAGAGAAAATTCACTATCTGTGGAAAACCATCCTTATTTTAGTCTTGTACCTCTCCAGAGACTAGCATTTGCTGTAATTTTTTTTTTTTTTTGAACTTGATGTTTCTAATACTGAGGTTTGTGTGAGAGTTTTGCATTACAAATCTGCATGCTTCTGGTTAAATTTTCCATAATGAAAGCACTTAGGTTCCTGCATTTAGCACTTCACACATCAGTTACAATTAACGTATTTTTTTATTGTTTTCACTCAAACCATTTGTCTCTTGTCTTATTCATTGTTGTAAATGTGTACACTGTATTGTCTTATTGTCATTACAACAATTTTTCAGGAAGGGACATAGATAATAAATAAAATAAATCTTCCATTTTTATCTTGTAATATTCTGTTACTAGCCCACCTTTTCTCTTCATATACATAAGCACTGAATGTCATGCGTTTACCTCTAAATACTGCCTTATATCCAACAAGTTTGAACATGGAGTATTTTCCTTATTTTTCTCTTATAATACTTATAACTTGTCTGATGACTTATCTGATCCATACAATATAAGATTGGGGATTTAAGGTTGCTTTTTAGTTACTGATTTCTACTTCCCGATTTGACAGGTTTATTAGGAATGTATAATTTTAATTTTTGTTATCTGTTATGATTCACATTTTATAATGTTGTATGTGTGCTTGAAAAAAAAGTGAGTATTGCCGGTTCGGTGGTTCATGCCTGCAATCCTAGCACTTTGAGAGGCTGAGGTGCATGGATCATGAGGTCAGGCATTCGAGACCAACCTGGCCAACATAGTGAAACCCCATCACTACTAAAAATATAGCCGGGTGTGGTGGTGGGCGCCTGTAATCCCAGCTGCTTGGGAGTCTGAGACAGGAGAATTGCTTGACCCTGGGAGGCAGAGGTTGCAGTGAGTCAAGGTCATGCCACTGCACTTGCACTCTAGCCTGGGCAAAAGTGTGAGATTCCGTCTAAAAAAAAAAAAAAAAAGAAAGAAAGAAAAAGAAAAGACGTGAGCATTGCCTAATGATTGAATGTAGCGATCTATGTATACTCACCTGGTCATATATTTTCCAAATCACTTAGACCCTTAAATTGTATCTAGTTGAAGTAATATTTTCTGAAACAAGTCTATTAAAAGTTTCAACTGTGACTATGGATTTATCTAATTATTTTTATAATGTTTCAAATTTTGCTTTATGTATGTATATAATATATTATAAAGTGAATATAGTTACATAATTGTTGCATATAATTTATATTATTATATTTCATTACCAATATGTAAGGATTCCATTTATTCTTAATAATTATTTTGGCATAGTATCCATAATCTACTTTGTCAATTATCTCTTTTGGTTTTGTTTCTTTGGTTTCATATTTCATTACTTGAATCTTTTCTCTACTTTTAATTTAAACATTACATGTGGTGTGTTTTTTATCAACACCACATTTCTGAATTTTTTTCCTATCCAATATGAAAATCTAAAATGTCCAATTGTTAACTTTTTATGAGTACATATACTGTGTGTGCCAATTTTTACTTTTCGTTATTTCTATTTAATCCTGTTAAAAAGAGAGATGATTAGACAGAATTTAAAAATCAAGATTTACTCTATACTTTCCACAAGGAATCTACTTTATAATATGAAGACTTTATAATATAAAAACATAGCAGGTCTTAAAGTAAAAGGTACCAGATGAAAAAGAAATATCATCAGCTTTTTTGTTGTTTTAGTTTTTGAGACATGATCTTACTCTGTCACCTGACTGGAGTGCAATGGTGTGATCATGGCTCACTGCAGCCTTGATCTCCTGGGCTCAACCCATCCTCCCATCTCAACCGCCCATGTAGCTGGAACTACAGTTGTATGCCACCACACCTGGCTAATTTTTGTATTACTTGTAGAGACAGGGTTTCTCTGTGTTGCCATGGCTGGTCTTAAACTCCTGTATTCAAGCGATCTGCCTGCCTCAGTCTCCAAAAGTACTGGGATTACAGGCATGAACCACCATGCCCAGTCAGCCATCAGCTTTAACCAATAGAATGCTAGACTAGCTACATTAATTTCAGAAAAAGTAGACTTCCAAAAAAAAATTTTTGTGGACGAAAAGGAACATTTCACAATAAAAAAGGGGTTAACTTTCTAAGAATTCTAAGTGTGTGTGTACATAAGAGCTTCAAATTAAATGAAGCAACTATTGACATGAGTGAGAAACATAGTTATCCATAATTATTTACAGATGTGTCAGCACTACTGTCTCAGCAATTGAGAGAATGAAAAAGATAGTAAAGATATATATGGTCTAAACAACCAACTTTACCTAATTGAAATTTATATTCCGTTTCACCAAACAACAGTAGATTACATATTTTTCTGAAGTGGGCATCTAGAACTCCTTACCTAGGCAGACCATATTCTGGGCCACAAAATAAATATTAACAAAGTTGACATAATAAAAACAATACAATGGACTGGGTGTGGTGGCTTATGTCTGTAATCCCAGCACTTTGGGAAGCCAAGACAGGCAGATCACTTGATCTCAGTAGTTCAAGACCAGCCCAGGAAACATGGCAAAATCCCATCTTTACAAAAAAATACACAAAATTAACAGGGCATGGTAGCATGTGTCTGTCATCCCATCTACTCAAGGGGCTGAGGCAGGAGGATTGCTTGAATCCGGGAGGTTAGGATGCAGTGAGCTGAGATCATGACACTGCAGTTTAATCTGGGGGACAAAGTGAGACCCTGTCTCAAATCAGATAAGGCAAAAAACAAAGAAAAAATACAGAGTACATTCTCAGAAAATGATGAATTCGAACTGCACATCAATAATGACAGTATATGAAAAAAATCACCAAATATTTGAAAATTAAATAATACACTGTAAAGTAACACAGGAGTCATGAAGATAGTATTAACAGAATATTTAAAAATATATTTAGAAGTAAATGATATGTAAATTAATTATATGAAAATTTGTGATGTAAATGTCATGCAGTGGGTAGTAGAAAATGTATAACATTAAATTCTTACATTAGAAAACAAAAATAGTCTCAAATCCATTACCTCAGCTTCCAACTAATGGAAATCTTTAGAGAAAAGCAAAATAATCCCAAAACAGACAGATGGAAAAAAATTACAAAGATTTGATAATAAATAAATAAAACTGAATTTAGAAAAGAAAGGAAAGGTAATAAATAAACAAAAAATCTGGTTCTTTGAAAAAAATCAACAACATTGATAAATTTTTAACCAGGTCAAAAAGGAAGACAGAGGTATGAATTTACAAATTATAAAGGAAAAAAGACAAAATTTTTGACTTCAAATATACTAAAGGAAACAAAGGGGGATATGAAGAACAAGTATAAACTCATAAATTAAAATTTTATTTTAAGCCAATCAAATTCTTTGAAAGACAAACCATCCAAATTGAATAAAATATTATTTGATTAGAACTACTTCTGTTGAAACTTCATCTCCAGATAACGTTACTAATGGATTCTATTAAACATTTAAAGAATAAGTAATACTAATTCTACTTCGACCCTTTCAGAAAATTAAAAAACAAACAAACAAAAAAAAAAACACAAAAAAACACTATCTGCCTCATTTTCTTAGATTCATTTTCCTAAATGCTAATATCTGGCAGAAACAGATTCTGCCAAAATGCCAGGCATAAAACTATTAACTAATATTGTTTACAAATAGACAAAAAAAATCACACATCCAAAATATTAATCAAAACCAGCAATATACAAAAGTGAAAACACTGCTGCCAAATGGTGTTTATCTCTAGAATGCGAATTTCATCAAATTCAAAAGAAATCATTATATATTTTTTCATATTAACAAAATAATGAAGAAAAATTAACCAAGTATTCAGCAAAACCTGAACATCGATTTTTTAAAATTAATTAATTAATTAATTATTATTATTATACTTTAAGTTCTAGGGTACATGTGCATAACGTGCAGGTTTGTTACATATGTATACTTGTGCCACGTTGCTGTGCTGCACCCATCAACTCGTCAGCACCCATCAACTCGTCATTTACATCAGGTATAACTCCCAATGCAATCCCTCCCCCCTCCCCCTTCCCCATGATAGGCCCCAGTGTGTGATGTTCCCCTTCCCGAGTCCAAGTGATCTCATTGTTCAGTTCCCACCTATGAGTGAGAACATGCGGTGTTTGGTTTTCTGTTCTTGTGATAGTTTGCTAAGAATGATGGTTTCCAGCTGCATCCATGTCCCTACAAAGGACACAAACTCATCCTTTTTTATAGCTGCATAGTATTCCATGGTGTATATGTGCCACATTTTCTTAATCCAGTCTGTCACTGATGGACATTTGGGTTGATTCCAAGTCTTTGCTATTGTGAATAGTGCCGCAATAAACATACATGTGCATATGTCTTTATAGCAGCATGATTTATAATCCTTTGGGTATATACCCAGTAATGGGATGGCTGGGTCATATGGTACATCTAGTTCTAGATCCTTGAGGAATCACCATACTGTTTTCCATAATGGTTGAACTAGTTTACAATCCCACCAACAGTGTAAAAAAAATAAATCAGAAATATAAGAATTGAAAACTTCCAGAACCTAAAAAGGGCAAATACAAAAACAGGTAAGTAACATCATATTTTATAATGAGGTTCTCAAAGATTTCTCCCCTCAGGAAAGACACAAATAAGTTATTGATCACTATTCCTTATTCAACATAATATTGGAAATATTAGACAGGACAACAAAATAAGAGAAAGAGTGAGGCGTATGCATTATAAAAGGAGGACTCCAACTGAACAAAAATTATAACCACGTGTATGTGATTGTCAATGGAAAACATCACATATAGAAAAGCATATACCGATGTTATATGAATTTTGCACGGCTGCACGCTATAGGGTCTAATAGAAAACAAACAATATTCTTTTATATAAAAAATAGAAATTTGTGTATAAAATGTATTATTTACTATTTCCTCCAAAAATAAAATAATTGGGAAATAAACTGTATATATGTGTGTGTGTGTTTGTGTTTGTGTGTGTACAGCCTGCAGAACCATCAGCAAATTTAACCCTTTTTCTTAATAAATTACTCAGTCTCAGATATTTATTTATAGCAATGAGAGAATGATCTAATAAATCTTGGGATTGGCTAACTTCTTTAAGTCATGATGAAAATTGCAAAATCATTAAAAATAATACAACATAATATGAACATTATCAAAATTAAAAATTTAGGGCTTAACAAAATAATAACTGAAAAGAATGAAAAGATAAACCATATACCGGGATAAACTCTTTGCAAATCATATATCTGATAAGACACATACAAATCTTTGATATATAAATAACTGTTAGAGTGAAAAAGATAATAAGAAAAACCCAATAAATACTTGGATTGAAAAAAAAAAATGAAGAGACATATCACCAAAGTTGATATCCAGATGGAAAACAGGTATATAAAAAGATGTTAAATACCATTAATCACCAGGGAAATGCAAGTTGAAACCATGAGGTATGACTACACAACTATTAGAACAACTAAAACAAAATTCTTAAAAAAATGACGGGATTGCAAGGATACAAAGCAATTGGAACTCATATATTGGTGGAAATGCAAATTAGAACAGACACTCTGGAAAAGTTAGCAGTTTCTTGTAAAGTTATAAAGCATTACTTAGCAATTTTACTTCTAGGAATTTTTCCAAGTGAAATGAAAGGAAATATCCACAGAAAACTTGTATGTGAATGTATGTATACAGAATTTTTATTTATGTTTTAATACCTGAGAGAAAACAAACAAGATCAACCAAAATGACTTAATAGATGAATTAATAACCAAACTCTGGTACACCACTGCAATAAATAATACTCAACAATAAGTAATTTTAAAAATTAAAAAATAATAAAATATGGATTCATACAACAAGATGGATAACTTTTATTTGAATTTTGTGAGGTGAAAATGCACAGATCACATGATTGTATTTACATGAATCTTGGGAAAAGATACAACTACAGGGATCGAAAACAGATTAGTTAGGTTTTGGATGTGTGGGATGCTAGGGGGAGGTGATTACAAAGAGGAACTCCAAAGAATTTCAAAAGGATGAAATAGTTTGATATTTGATGCTATTGTATTGTATAATCTTTGTATTTGATAAAACCCATAGAACTGTATACCACAAAAAGTGAATTTTATCATATGTCAACTTTGAAAAATTAATCATGATATTGGGAGAACACACATGTAATCCACACCATAACAAATGTATATAAATGTATTAGAAATCCATGCAGTAAGTACACTAAAGGAGTTAGATAATACAGTAGCTGACCTAAGTAACTCTGGAAAAGAGTGCTTCCTCTAGATAATCTATGGCTAAAGACAGTAAAAACTGCATATAAACACTGTGCTATAATTTGAAAATTTGTTTCTCATAGATTTGCAAGTTAGTAATTTTGAAATGAATTGGTATATATGCTAAGGTTGAACAAATAGGTAAATAAGCCACTGGGCGCGCTGACTTACGCCTGTAATCCCAGCACTTTGGGAGGCTGAGGCAGGCGGATCACGAGGTCAGGAGATGGCGACCATCCTGGCTAAAACGGTGAAACCCCTTCTCTACTAAAAATACAAAAAAAAAAAAAAATTAGCCAGGCATGGTAGCCGGCGCCTATAGTCCCAGCTACCTGGGAGACTGAGGCAGGAGAATGGAGTGAACCCGGGAGGCGGAGCTTGCAGTGAGCCAAGATTGCGCCACTGCACTCCAGCCTGGGCGTCAGAGCGAGACTCCATCTCAATAAATAAATAAATAAAATAAAATAAAATAAATTGTAGATTTCTAAATTATTCACTGTCAATGAAAGCAGTTACAGAGAAGGAATACTAGAATGAATTCTGAGATTATGATTTGGAGTCAGATATATAAGCATGAATTCGTGCTTGTTTTAACTTATATACAAATAAATATCAAAATAAATATAGCTATGACTGAATATGCATTTATTTCTTAACTCTCTCCCTTGAAAAGTTCTAAGAGTAGTGACACATTAGTAGCAATATGCATCACTAATGTCTAGATATTGGTTACTAAATATTATTCTCTAGTCAAAGGATGCTTTACAAAAATATCTGGTTCTAGGGCAAATCTGGGAAAATAAAAAATGTACTTGTACAATCTTGTGATGACAGGAAGTAAGATAATTCTTTAAAACTGGAGAAGAAATGTCAACAAAAAGAGGATCAAAATTTAAAAGAGTTCTTAATGAGCCAGACTAAAACAATCTGATAAATAAAATAAAAAATGATAGTGCCACTTTAGCTGACCACTCTCAGATGTTGGAAGAAAACTGGTTCTCCTTGCTGTCTTTGGTAGGAAAACATTAAAAACTGACCCCACAGTATAAACATGGATTCTTTCTATTCTCTTTCTCAGAATAAATAATATACAAAGGTCTAATTTTTAATAATTAGACTAAATAATAAACACTATAAAGGTCTAACAAAAAATTCAGGATCTAATTTAAGGTATCTTTTTTCGACAACCGAATGTTTGACCTTGCCTTCTCATGAGTACCTGACAGGCAGAGAAGTACTGGATGATATTGCTGATACTTTCTGACTTCCAGCTTGCTCAAAGAAAATGGAGGTAGTCACCAATGGCCATAGAACAATTACTTTGCAGGCATATGTTGTAGGTGTTTTTCCTCCCATCTTAAGCTATGCCTACAAAGGCATTTATCCTACACACAGGTAGGACAATTACCTTCCAAAGGTAGCCTTAGCTTATGGTTTCACTTTGTCAGGGTAAATTCAGATGACTTGAGACTATCATAGGTCTAGTGCTGTCCTAGAATACACTGGCAATTGTATTGACACTGTAAAAGCAAAAGATAGATAGATAGATAGATAGATAGATAGATAGATAGATAGATAGATAGATAAATAGTTAAAAATATATATATATCTCATATATATGATAAAGGTTAAAGGTCTTAGGAGCTAAATATGTAAAGGAGCTTTAGTTTTTTAAAGCAAAAGATGTATGTATTTTTAATATAAGCTAAGACTATATGAAATAATATACATTTGATTAACGAATAATAATGATTAGAGTATTAGTTTAATAAAACATTTATTTGGTTCTCTACTGACCTACTGGGCACAAAAATCAGTTCAAAAGTCCTGAATGAAGAAAGCTTCATGGACAATAACGAAGGAAAACTGGGAGCTGAAATGTGAGAGAAACATTCAAACTCTTAGGAAGGGCTGTTTAATGATTTAAGCTGAAAGAAAAATGTGTGTGTATGAAGAGGGCAAGATTTAGAATGGTATCTCAAGGCGAATGGGAATCAGCTTTGGCTGGAATGATAAGTCATTCTGAAATCAGTAGGAACATTGTAGAGACTTATTATAGGAGTTCCAAAATGCCAAAGGAAAATTAAAAGTTTAAGCTACAGACAGTTTAGGAGGGCATTAAAATGGTGGCAGGTTCTTTAGAGACATTTTATTGATATTGTAGAAGTGAATGGAGAAAAAGTTATTTGAAGAAAAGACAAAACAGAGGCTACTTTAGGTAATAGACAATGTGGGAATACAGGCAGTGATGGAAATGAAGAAAAGAGTGAAGTATGGACATGGACAATTTAGAAGAAGAAAGAACAGATTAAGGGAATAAGAAAAAAGGCAAGTCGATTAAGGAAAATCACGTTTCCAATAGAAATAATGGATTTAGTTGGGGAGCTAGTTTACTAGCATAAGAAATTTAGAACTGTAATTTTAATTTAAATATTTATCTTGGATATGAACCTAAAGTAAGATATATAAATGTATCAGCAACTTTTTTAGGATGTCAAATAAGAGAAGATTATTTCTCTAAACGTCTTCAATGTTCATCGCTTTTGTTTTATTATCTCTTTTTTGAGATCTCTCTCACTCTAATTTTTGGATTTTTTCACTTAAATTTTGTAATCAAACTAACAAATTTCTTTAAATTCTATCGTGTTTGCAGATGACTTTTCTGATAAAGATAATAGATTTTCTCACATTTTCATTTCATTTAAATAGATTTGGATGCTTCTATCACACTGGGATAGGTTATTCTTCATCCTATTGGAGTTAGTCCTTTGTTTTAAGAAGTTTTAGGCAAATATATGTCAAGCCAGATAATATTCAAATGGGACTTTATTACCTGTAGCATATCTGCCCTAATTCCATAAATTTTTCTTCTCTTTCTACATGTGCCATCTCTAGTCCTTACAATCTTTTCTGTTGGCCAAATTTCTATGAAACAATTATTATTTTTCACCTCCTATCTGCATCATCTATTTGCTGTTGTTTTGGGAAGCTCCTGCAGCTCTTAATGCCATTTAATTTTTGGAATTCATATCAACATCTATAAATATATTTTCACAGCAGAACATTTTTTCCTCAATGTGCCATATTATCAACTATACGCTAATCCTCTGTATTATTCTAATCATTCATTCAACAAATATTTATGGAATACATAGTATGTGCAAGCATAGACTAGTATAGGTGACAGTACAAGATATGGAACCCGTATTTCTGTCCTCCTCAAGTTATGATCTGGTAAAGCTGGTGGCAGGGCAAGAGGTAATGCAGAATAAATAAATAAAGTGTACAGTCTATTAGAAGGTGGTAAGTTACAAAAAAATTAAAAATAAATGTAAAATAATTTAAAAAAAATTAACCAGAAACTACACATTGAGAGTGAGCGAGATTGAATGTGAGTAGACTTTGAATTTCAAATAAAATGTTAATGAAAAAATAAAAAAGTAAGTAAAGCTCTGAAGGAGGTGATAAATCAAACCTTGGATCTAGCTAAGGGTAAACTATCCCAGGCAGAAGTAGCATAAGCAAAAGCCCTACAACAAGAATGTACTCAAAATGTTTAAGGTACGGCAAAAAGCCAGTGGATAGGGAGCAGAGTGAGTGAAGGAAAGAAAAGTAGTAGATGATGTTAGAGAGGAAATTGGGAGCCTCATCATGTGGAACCTGTGTGGTCATTGTACATCCTCTGGATTGTATTTTAGTTAAGTCCAAAGCCACCAGAGCATATTAAGCAGAAGAATAATCTTTAGTGTCTTCTGTTTGAAAGATCTCAAACTCTAAATTTCTCTCTACTTTCATATTAATAAACTACTATTTTTCCTTCAACGCTTTGCACTACATTTTTAAAATCTCATCCCAAATCAAACTTTTCTAACAAAATAGAACAAAAATACATTATTAGCACCATCCTTTCTCACTTTTGAACGTGCAGACAACACCACTAACCATGTACAGTACAATAGCATGCCTTGTTGAGCCTGATAAAGCTTTTGAATCCTTTCCATATTAATTCCTCAAGTAACCACTAACAATCAGTTGAAGTTAGAACCCAAAATGAAGCCTGTTAGCCCACATTACGAACTCCATTTTGCCATCAAATGCCACCATTCAACTCTGGATTATGGAACTTGTCACTCTGTTTATACTAGAAATTCTGGGATCTTTTGCTTCCTATCAGCCTTAATTTTTTAAGACTTGATTCAACCATAGTGTAGACAAATCTTTTCCTGTATCTTCAATTTGATAGATGTTTATGGAGACAGAAACATGTTGATTAATCTCATTTTTAAATCTTTGACAAAAACTTTAAAAAACTCAAGTTCTATTTTCTCATTGATTTAAACTTAATTGCTTTTCTACATATTTTATCAATTTACTATATTAAATTTATTTTTTTTTCAATTTTTCTGCTCTGAATTTTTTTAAACAAGCAAACAAACAAGAAAATCTTGGTTTCTCAACTGATCTTATCACTTACTGTTCTAATGACAAAACTGAGATTTTCTGATATGAGTTCTCTGAATGTTCTACACCTTTACCTCCATTGCACTTGGCTCTCCTTCACATCTGAGTTGCTCTTTCTGGACACTTCTATCTTATGCCTTAAAGAGTCTTATCACTGGTCATTTCCTTGCCATGTGGTTTGTTTTTATTTTACATCTTTAAACACTTAAAATATTTTTAAAAATTGCATGTTTTCCCTGTGTTAAAAGCAACTTTAGAGAGTTGGTGGAGCAAGACAGCTAAATAGAAGCATCCACTGATAACATCCTCCCTGCAAGAACACCAAATTGAACAACTATCCACATGAATAAAAGCACCTTCATAAGAATCAAATATCAGGTGAATGGTGACAGTATCTGGTTTTAACTTCAAATCACTTAAAGAGGCACTGAGAGGGTAGGAGAGAAAGTTTTGAATTGCTGATGCCACCCCCCTCACATTCCCTGGCAGCAGCCACAGGGCATGGAGAGAGAATCTATGCACTTGGGGGAGGGAGAGCACAGTGACGGTGGGAGATTATTTGGGAATGCAATGCTTCCCTGTTACCTCAGAAAGCAACACCAGGAACAACTCAGTCAGCACCCACAGAATGAACATTTGAACTAGCGCTAGACAGAGAATTACCCCTGCCAGGGGCCAAATCCTAAGTACTGGGAAGCATTGACACCAAGGGATAAAGTACTCTAGGTTCTGAATAAATTAGACAGACAGTAAAGGTACAAGGACTCCAATTTCTGGGCAAGTCCTGGTGTTGTGTTGGGCTTAGAGTTGGTGAAGTTGAAGCACATGTGACATAATGAGACGAGCCTGTGTGGCTAAAAGAGTGCTTGTGCCACCCCTCAGGCAACCAAAGGCAGTGCAGTTTGCAGCTCTGGCAAAGAGTTCTTCCTTCCATTTGAGGAGAGGAGAGGAAAGATAAAAAAGGACTTTTTCTTGCAACTTGGATACCAGCTCAGCCGCAGTAGGATAGGGCAGCAGACAGAGTCCTGAAGCCCCCATTCCACGTCCTGCCTCCTGGATAACATTTCTAGACATATGCCGGGCCAAAGGGGAGCCTGCTGCAAAAAGATCCAGTCCTAGTAGGATTCGTATCTTCTGACTAAAGAGCCTGTAGGCCCAGGACAATCAGTAGTAGCCAAGCAATACTCACCATGAGCCTTGGGTGACACTCAGAGATGTTCTGGCTTCAGGTGTGATGCAGCATATTGCCAGCTGTGATGGCTATGAAGAGAGACTCCTTCCAACTGGGAAAATAAAAGGGAAAAGTAAAGGGAACTTTATCTTGCATCTTAGATGTCAGCTCAGGCACAGTGGGGTAGAACACTAAGTGGCCTCCTAGATTCCCTGATTCCAGAGTTTGACTTTTGTCAGAATTTCTGGATCTTCAAAGAGCCCAGTGTCCTGAAGGGAGAGTCTCAGGCTTGGCAGCACTCCCCACAAGCTGACAGAAGAGCCCTTGGGCCTTCAGTGATCATCTGCAGTCACCAGGCATTATTGCCACAAAACTTGTCATGAGGAGAGATGCCTCTGCCTATGAAAAGGGGAGGGAAGGGTAGGAAAGACTTTTCCTTATGGCTTGGGTGCCAGATCAGCCACAATAGAATAAGGCAACATAGATTTCTAAGGTTTCTGACTCCAAGCCTTGGCTCCTGGAGGGCATCTCTGTGACCACTTGGGGCTACAGGAACTCACTGCCTTGAAGGGAAAGATACAAGCCTAATTTGCTTTGCTGATTATAGAGCCCCAGAGCCTGGAGCAAACATACGTGGTAGCCAAGCACTGTTTGCAAACCCCAGAGATGTGCCTGCTTTAGTTCTCACTCAGAACAGTCTTAGTGATGGTGGCCACAGGGATACTTGTGTTACCTCTCCCATAGCTTCAGGAATTTCAGCACAAAGAGAGAGACTCTATTTGTTTGGAAAAAAGTAAGGGAATGGAACAAGAGTCTATGTCTGGTAAACTCAAGAATTCTTACAGATCTTATCCAAAACCACTAATGGGGTACCTCTATGAGTTTGCAATAGCCACAATATTACGGCATGCCCTCTAATGCAGATGTAACTGCAGTGACTAAAAATTTGTGTCACAACACAGGTCAGATACCCAAAAAACCTTTTTAAGAAAGACAGGTAGAAACATGCCCAGATTGCAAAGATTACAACAAACAACTAATTCTTCAACGCCAGACACCAGTGAACATCCACCAAGCATCACGACCATTCAGGAAAACATGACATTACCAGACAAACTAAATAAGGCACCCAGGACCAACTGTGGAGAGACAGAACTATGGCAACAATCAGACAGGGAATTCAAAACAGCTGTTTTGAAGCAAAGCAAAGCAATTCAAGACAACACAGAATCCTATCCGATAAATTCAACAAAGATATTGAAATAATTAAAAAGAATCAAACACAAAATCTAGAACTTAAAAATTCTATTGACAGACTGAAAAATGCATCAGTCTCTTAATAGCAAAACTGATCAAAGAGAAGACAGTGTCAATGAGCATGAAGACTGTCTATTTGAAAATGCACAAAGAAGACAAAATAAAAAAAGAATAAAACATGCCTCAAGATCTAGAAAATCGGCTCAAAAAGGGCAAATCTAAGAATTATTGTGCTTAAAATGGAGGTAAAGAGATAGGGGTACAAAGTTTATTCAAATAGATAATAACAGAGAACCTCTCAAACCTAGAGGAAGGTATCAATGCTCATGTATGAAAAGTGTATAGAATACTCAGCAGATTAACCTAATAAATAAGACTAAATAAGACTACCTAAAGACATTTATTAAGGAAACTCCCAAAAGTAAAATATTAAGAAAGGATCCTAAAGCAGACAGAAAAAAGAAATGAATAACATAAAATGGAGCTCCATTACACCTGGCAGCAGAATTCTAAGAAGAAACTTTACAGGCCAGGAGAAAAAGGCATGACATGTTTAAAGCACTGAAGGAAGAATGAAGTGTGTATTCTAGAACAGTATGTCCAGCAAAAATATGCCTCAAATATGAAGGCGAAATAAAGACTTAGAAAAGAAGCAACAGCTGAGGAATTTCAACACCAAACTTGCCCTACAAGGAATACTAAAGGGAGTTCTTCAATTTGAAAGAAAAATATGTCAATGAGCAATAGGAAATCAACAGGGCCGGGCACAGTGGCTTACACCTGTAATTCCAACACTTCGAGAGGCCAAGGTAGGCAGACTGCTTAAGTTCAGGAGTTTGAAATCAGTCTGGACAACATGGCTAAACCCCATCTCCACCAAAAATACAAAAATTAGCTGGACATGGTGGCACATGCCTATAGTTCCATTTACTCAAGAGGCCGAGGCAGGAGAATCACTTGAACACAAAAGGTGGAGGTTGCAGTCAGCAGAGGTCACACTACTGCACTCCAGCCTGGGTTATAGGAGTTAAAGCCTATCGAAAAGAAAGTAAGAGAGAAAGACAGAAATAAAGAAAAGAGGAGAGGAGAGGAGAAGAGAAGAGAGGAGAGGAGAGGACAGGAGAGGAGAGGAGAAGAGAAGAGAGGAGAGGAGAGGAGAGGAGAGGAGAAGAGAGGAGAGGAGAGGAGAGGAGAGGAGAGGAGAAGAGAGGAGAGGAGAGGAGAGGAGAAGAGAGGAGAGGAGAGGAGAGGAGGAAAGAAGGAAGAGAGAAAGGAAGGAAGGAAGGAAGGAAGGAAGGAAGGAAGGAAGGAAGGAAGGAAAGAAGGAAAGAAGGGAAAGAAAAGAGAGGAGAGAGAAAGAAAAGAAAGGGAAAGAGAAAGAAAGAAAGAAAAAGAGAGAAAGAAAGAAAAAAAGAAAGAAAGAAAGAAAGAAAGAAAGAAAGAAAGAAAGAAAGAAAGAAAGAAAGAAAGAAAGAAAGAAAGAAAGAAAACTGAAAATATATTACTCACTGGTTATCGTAAGTGCACAGAAAAACACAGAATATTATACCAAAGAAATTTTAGTGTGTATATTACAAATATCTTGAGTGGCAACATTAAAATGTGAACAAATCAAACGTAATAGCTACAACTTATCAAGACATAGACAGTACAATAAGATATAAATAGAAAAAAATGTTAACGAATAGGGAGAAAAGTGAACATTTGGTCTTCGTCGGTTTTCTCTTTGCTTGTTAGTTTTTTGTTTGTTTATACAATCAGAATTAAGTTATTATTAGTGTAAAATAATTGTATATAAGGTATTATCTGCAAGCATTATGGTAACCTGAAATCAAAATCATACTAGAGAAACACACACACACAAACCAAGAAATTAAAACAGAACACCAGAGAAAATCACCTTCACTTAAAGAAAGACAAAAAAAGTAAAGATGAAAGAGAAGACTACAAAACAGCCAAGAAACAAATAACAAAATCCAGAAGTAAATCTTTATTTGTCAATCATATCAATGAATATAAATGGGCTAAACTCTCTGTTCAGAAGATATTGAATGGTTGAATGTATAAAAAAGAAAAACCCGATAGTCTGTTGACTACAAGAAATACAGTTCACCTATAAACAAACACATAGACTGAAAATAAAAAAATAGAAAATGATATTCTATAAAAATGGAAACCAAAAAAGAACGAGAATAGATATGTCAGAGAAAATATATTTCAAGGCAAAAATTGTAAAAAGGGACAAAGAATGTCATTATGTAATGATGCAGTTTCAATTCAGCAAGACAAAGTAACAATTTTAAATATATAAACACCCAACATTACAGCACCTAGATATAGGAAACAAATATAATTAGAAATAAAGAGAGAGAGCCAAATGCAATAATAACTGGAGGTTTCAACATCTCACTATCAGCAGTGGAGGGATAAACCAGACAGAAAATCAACAAAGAAATATTGTCTGCACTATAGACTAAATGGATCTAATAGCTATTATGAGACCATTTCATCCAACAGCTGAAGAATACACATTCTTCTCCACAGCACATAAATTGCTCTCAAAGATAGACCATACACCACAAAAGTAATCTTAAAGTAGTTTTAAAAATTAAATCATATCAATTATATTTTTGACCAAAATGATATAAAGCTGGAAGTCAATAACAATAGGTATTTTGGAAAGTATACACACACATGGAAATTAAACAACGTGCTCCTGTATGACAACTGGGTCAATGAAGAAATAAAGAAGGAAATGTTAAACTTCATTGAAACCAGTATTAATGGATACACAACCTACCAAAACATACAGGATAAAGTGAAAACAGGCATAAGAGAAAAATTGACAGCTACAAGCACCCACCTCAAAAAAATAGAAAACTTCAGATAAACAATCAAAGAATTCATTTTTAAAAAACTAGAAAAGTAAGATCAAACCAAGACCCAAAATTAGTAGAAGAAAATAAATAATAAAGACAGGAGCAGAAATAAGTGAAACAGAAATTTAAATATATATACAAGATCAATGGGAAAAAAAATTTGTTTTGAAAAGATATATACAACTGACAAACCTTTAGCCAAACTAAGGAAAAAGATAGAAGACTCAAATAAAATCACAAGTGAAAAAAGATATTACAACTGATACTACAGAAATTCAGAGATTATTAGAAGCTACTATGAGCAATTATATGCCAATAGATTGGAAAACTGAGAGGAAATAACTAAATTACTAGGCCTATACAATTGATCAAGATTGAATCATAAGGAAATCCAAAACCTGCACAGACAAATAACAAATAATGAGTGTGAAGCTAAAATACAAATTATCTTAGCAAGGAAAACCCCAGGACCTAATTGCTTCAATGATGAATTGTAAAAAACATTTAAAGAAGAACAAATATCAGTCATACTAAAACTTTTTTGAAAAACAGAGGAGGAGAGAATAGTTTTGAGTTCAGTCTGTGAAGCCAGTTTTACCATGAGACCCACGATAGACAAAGACAAATAAATAAATAAATAAATAAATAAAACTATAGTTTAATATCCATGATGAACATTGAATGAACATTATCAAAATGCTAGAAAACAAAATTAAAAATCATATTAAAATGATTATTCATCATTACCAAGTGGGATTTTTCCCAGAGATGCAAGATGGTTCAACATACTAAAATCAATTACTGTGATATAGCATGTCAACAGAATGAAGGACAAAAATCATATAATCATTTCAATTGACACTGAAACAACATGTGAAAAATTCAAAATCCCTTCAAATAAAATACTCGAAAACTGAGTATAGAAGTAACATACTTAAACACTATAAAAGCCATATACAACAGACCCACAGCTAGCATTTTAATGAATGGGGAGAAAATGAAAGCCTTTCCTCTTTGATCTAGAACACAACAAGAATGCCCACTTTTACCACTGTTATTCAATATATTACTAGAAGACCTAGCTAGAGCCATCAGAAAAGAGGAAAAAAATAAATAAAATAAAGAACTTCCAAATTAGAAAGAAAAAAGTCAAATTATCCTTCTTTGCAGATGATGTGATTTTATATTTCAAAGAAGCAAGAGATATCCACAATGAAAACTCACTCTAAAACACCGATTAAAGAAATAGAAAATAATACAAAAAAATTGGCAAGACATTTCATGAACAAGGATTGGAAGAATCACATTATTAAAATATCCATATCGCCCAAAACAATCTACAGATTTAAAGGAATTCCTATCAAAATACCAAGGACATTCTTCACAAAAATACGAAAAAGAATCCTAAAACTTATATTGAACACTAGAAGAGCCAGAGTTATCGTGCGCAAAAAGAACAAAAGTGGAAGAATCACATTGCCTGACCTCAAATTATGCTGTAAGCCTATGGAAATCAAAATAGCATGGTACTGGCGTAAAATAAGACACATAAACCAATGAAGCAGAATAGATAAGCAAGAAATATATCAATGCATCTACAGTGAACCAGTTTTGACAAAGAAGAAAAGAACATACATTGGGAAAAGAACGATCTCTTTAAAAAATGGTTCTGGGAAACTATAATAGATATCCATATGCAGAAGAATGAAAGTAGACCCATATTTCTCACCACATACAAAACTTAAGTCAAAATGAATTAAAGACTTAAATCTAAAACCTTAAACTATAAAACTATTATTGGAAAATATTGGGGAAACTCTCTAGGATATTGGACTGAGCAAAGATTTCTTGCATAATACCCCAAAAGCACAGGAAACCAAAACAAAAATGGACAAATGGAAGCATATGAAATTGGAAAGCTCCTGCATAGCAAAGAAAACAATCAACAAAGTGTAAAGACAGTCCACAGAATATGAGAAAATATTTGCAAACTACCCATCTACCAAGGGATTAATAACCAGAATATATAAGGAGCTCAAACAACTCCAGAGGAAAAAGAAATCTAAAAATTCAACTGAAAAATGGACAAAAGGTCTGAATAGACATTTCTCAAAAGAAGACGTACAAAAGAGGCAAATGAAAAGGTCCCCAACATCATTGATAATCAGAGAAATGCAAAGCAAAGCTACAGTGAAACATCATCCCACCCCAGTTAATATGACTTTTATGAAAAAGTCAGGCAGTAACAAATGCAGGTGAGAATGTAGAGAAAAGGAAACTTTGTACACTGTTGGTGAAAATGTAAATTAGCACAACCACTATTGAGAACTGTATGGAGATTTCTCAAAAATCTAAAATTAATGCTACCAGGTGATCCAGCAATCTTACAGCTTAATGTATACCCAAAAGAAAGGAAATCAGTATATCAGAGATATCTGCACTCACATGTTTATAGAAGCACTATTCATAGTAGCCACAATTTGGATGAAAACTAAGTGTCCAAATGGACAAAGGAACCGAATTACATATGTGCACAATGGAATTCTATTCGGCCATAAAAAAGAATGGGATCTTGTTATCTGCAACAATATGAATGGAACTGGAGGTCATTATGTTAAGTGAAATAAGCTAGGTACAGAAAGACAAACTTCACATGTTCTTACCTATTTGTGCAAGCTAAAAATTAAAACTAGTAAACTCATAGAGATAGAGAGAGGAACAATGTTAACAGAGGCTTGGAAAAGTACTGTAAGGAGAAAGTAGGGCTTGTTAATGGGTACAAAAATATAGTTAGACTGAATAAATATGACCTATTATTTGTTAGCACATAGGACGACTAAAATTGACAATAATTTATTGTACAGTTTAAGATAACTAAAAGTATAATTAGATTGTTTCTAACACAGAGAAAGGATAAATGCTTGATGCGATGGATACCTCTTTAACCTTATGTGATTATTGTGCATTACATGCCTGTATTCAAATATTTCATGTGTCATGTAAATATATACACTATGTGTCCACAAAAATAAAGAATAGAAATTAAAAAAAGAAAGAAAAGAAAAAAGCAACTTTATAAAAGATTCATGCAGTATTCTGTTTTGAAAATAAAGTTTTATTTTAGCAATTTTTAGATTTAGCATATAGTTGTGCAGATAATGTTGGAGAATTGTCAGATACCCCAAACCCAGTGTTCCACATTGTTACTGTCTTTCACGGTACATTTATCACAATTAATAGATAATTAATGATACATTATTTTAATTAAAATACACCCTTTTTTATACTTCTTTAGTTTTTGCCTAATGTCTATATTCTGCTCCAGGTTCTCATCTATATTACATTTAGTTACTGTGAATTCTTAGGTTCCTTTCACTATAACAGGTTTTTAGATTCTTATTATTTTTGATGACCATGACAGTTTTGAGAAACACTAGTTAGATATTTTATAGAATGTCCTTTAATTTGAGGTTGTCTGATTTTTTTTTTTCCTCACAGTTAGACAGGAGTTATGGGTTCTAGAGAGGAATAGCACAGAGGTAAAGAAAGATTTTATCTCATCATTTCAGGGATCCAGCCGTCAATATGCCACTGTTATTGTTGATGTTAACCTTGAGCATGTCACTGAGGTAGGGTTTTTCGGATTTTTCCACAGTGAAGGTATTCTTTTTTCCCACTTTTGATATTTATTTCTTTGGAAGAAAGACACTATGCTCAGTGCTTTCTTAAGGCACTAGGAATTATCTCCACCTCTTTAAGAAAAAAATTACCTAAAAAATCATTTGAGCTCTTCTGCACTGAAGAATTGACTATTCTCCTCCATTTATTTATATATTCAATAATTGATTTTTAACAGTATGGGCTCACATCCTATTTTATACTTGGGGTATAATCCAATACCTTTAATACGTAATGTATCTTTTCATAATATTCCAGTTTAGCTATTAGAAATTCTTTTGGTTGGTTCTGGTGTTCCTTTGACAAAACTTCTGTATTATGTATATGTGTGTGCATGTGTGTGTGTGTGCGCATGCTTGTGTGCGTGTGTCTGTGCGCGCGCGTGTGTGCACGTGTGTGTGTGCGTGTCTGTGTGTGTGTTTAGCACTACATCATCTAGCAGTACTAGATATTCCAATCTCACATTATTCTAGCTCTAAAATTATCCGTATCTGCAAGGATTCCTGATGGCTTTTACTGAAGTGTGATATTAAAAACCAAATACATATGTGTATACTAACCCATTGTTCTGTGGACTGAATAGTGTTCCTCCAAAATTCACATATTAAATACTGAACCCCAATATAACTATATTTGGACAAGTGGCCTTTAGGAGGTAATTAAGATTTAATAAGATAATGGTGAGGTTATAAACTAATGGAATTAGTGTCCTTATAAGAAGAGTCATCAGAGAGCGCTCTTCTTCTCTCCACCATAAGAAGAGAAAGCGTCAGCCTGCAAGCCAGGAAGAAAGCCCTCACCAGAAACTGAATCATCTAGCACTCCAATTTCAGACTTCTCAGAAATCTGACAAATACCTTTCTGTTGGTTAAGCCACCAAGTCTACAGTATTTTCTTATGGCAGCACAGACTAGTACACTTATATCTATGTGTGCTTATATCTATAAATATAGGTAGATAGTATATAAATACAGGTATGTACTTATATCTATATTTGTATATTAATCCATCTAATATTGTGAATGATATTGTTATAAAGAATACATGATAGTATGTGTTTGTTAAAACTTATAGAACTTTAGAGCATAGAACTTTACAATGCATAATGTAAACAAATTAAGTAAGTATGATTAGTAAGTTGGAGGATTGCAGGATGGAATACAGTTTGTGAAAAAAAAAACTGCCTTCCAAACCTGAGTTCATAAAGACATCTGCAAGTCTAATCCAGTAGCACTTTGATTATTCTAGCCCTCTCTCCTTTCTTGCGTGTAACTTTCCACTCCAGCAGTAAGAAACTTGGCTCCTACTGTCGGCTTTCCATTTACTGAATTGTTCAATTCCACATAGAATAGTTTCAGAATTATTAACTGCTATCCCTGTGAGAAACAAATTTATATGCTACAGTGGAGTATGTACATGCAGTTTCTTTGTTTCAGATGTTTAGAAGGCAGTTGTTGCTTTTTTTTTTCACAGACTATATTCCATCCTGCAATCTTCCAACTTACTAATCATACTTATTTAATTTGTTTATGTTATGTATTGTAAAGCTCTGTGCTGTTAAGTTCTATAAGTTTTAAAAAACACATACCATCATGTATTATTTATATCAGTATCATTCACAATTGTTTCATGGCCCTAAAAATCCCGATGTTACATTAGATACAGCAACATAACAGAACTTTTTGCCACCCCCAAAATATTCCCCGTATTTCACCTATTTAGCTCTCTTCCCTCCACAAACCTCTGACAGTCTTACTTGTTTGCTGTTTTCATAATTTTTCCTTTGCAAGAATGTGTCTTAGAAATTGAATCATACAGTATTCAAATCTTTTTTATACTTCTTCTCCCTTTATAAATGATCCTCTTAAGTCTATGATAATTCCTTTTTATACTCTCCTTGCACTCTTTGCATCTGTCCCATTTTTATATGGATTCTACCAAAATTTCCTCTTTAATACTTTTATTTTTCTCTTGGTAAATACTTTCCTACCATCACTGTTAAGATACTTTCTAAAGTAATACTTTGAGCTCAAATTGATGCTCACTTTTTTTTCTTGAAATTTTTTACCTGTTGTTTAGCAACTCAGTTTCTATGTCTTTAAATTTAACATACCCAAATTGGAACTAAATATACTCTTGCCAAATTCTTTGCCCAAAAACTATAGCAGTGTTTCTTCTGGCTTTCTTACTGATTAGTTTCTCTCAAAGTATTAAAAGTATAAATAGTACTAACTAACCTGAGTCAGCAGGAGAATAAACATAATTAAGTTGTTTAGGAACCCTCCAAAATGGCATTAAAATATTTCTGCCAACTGCACTGGTGTGTTTTTTATTATATCCTTAACATGGTTGGAAATATTACTTTAGAGATATCTTCGACAAATAGTTTTCCTCTACCTCATAACGGAAATGTAGAAATAAGTATTACTTGAAGTCATGCATGTTGAGACAATTACTATGCTTGTTGTGAGGAGAGAGGAAAGGATATGAGAACAGCATTAACAAGTGCCTATAATATATGCCCATCTCTATATTAACACTGTTCCGAAATAACCTGTGCATTAGAGATGTTTTCTTGATACTGCTCAGCAAGAAAGATTGGTTTAGTGTCATGACATCTGATTGGATGGCAGGTATTCTTACAGAATCCTGAAAAAAAAAATACATCTAATTGAATGAACTATGGGATGTCTCAATTTAAATTATTTCTCAGCTGTAGAAAATGTAGCCCCCACTGTAGCAAATGGGCACTAATGTCAGCAATGTATTAGGTTTTGGTTTAAACCAACAGATTTTGTGCCTTTCTATATATTCTTCTTAATACTCAAAGACTTTGGTGACTCACTAGTGTTTCTCAATAGTTCCATTAGCTCTGAAATAACTACATCAATTTTCTTCCCATTTTACTTTCCACATTATTCTTCTCTAACCATGGATACTCTATGTATTTTCTACATTACTATACTACCTTCCTAATTGTTTAATTAATTGCACAGAATAAAATATCCTAATGTTTATTCAATAAACATTCTGAAATGGGTAAATATTGTTGATCTCACTAATGTTTTTCAATATATATTTAAAATAAAAATAAAATACAACCATTTTAAAATAAATTTTATGCCCCCAAAAATGTCTTAAATGAAAATAACAAAAATAGTTTAGGTTATAAGTACTTACACAACAATTTTGTTTTTTTATAAAGGTAGCTCAAGTGCCTTTTTCTGCTATAAACTTTTAAATATGTGTTAGAAAAAAATGAAAGGCAAGAGTTGTAACAATTGTAAATATTTCAGGATAGTTCAATTTGTTTGTTAACACTAATGTTTGTGTGCATCTACACATGTGTATGTATATATTAATACACATACTACATATATGTAATTTATATATGTGTATATGTACATATATGTATATATAATGTAAAGCATTACATGTGTACATATGCACACACCCACATATATATATATAATTTTTTTAAGTTTATAGAATCCCTGCCATCCAATCAGAGATCATGACACTAAACCATTATAAGGTCTAATCCATAGATATACAGATCATCAAAATATTACAAGTGTGCTTTCTGTCTGATTATTTCTTGTTAAATTCAATTTCAGTGTACTTTGTCCAAATATGAATTATTTTTCCAATGGGACTCTTTTTATAAATGATTTCACAGTCCTTGAACAGTAGGCCTCATAGGATTTACTGCTCGATAAACAATCCTAAATCTTCAATCTTGCTGGAACAGAGAAGCTGAGTATAATGCTAACAAAGAAAAACTAGTGTTTTAAAAAAGAAATGTAATACTGGATCTCTGATACAGGTAGATTGAATAACGCACATTTGAAATAAACTTGAACTTAATGTGTCAAACTTTTTAAGAGTTAACATGCATAATCTTGTTTCATTTTGAGAATAAATATAAATTAATCATAACTTATAATAATACGGAATATATGTATACAAAAAATCCCAAATACCAGTGGATGTTTAAATATTCAAAGTAATTTTATTCTTTTTTTATTTTTTTAAAAAATTTTATTTATTTATTTATTTATTTATTTTGAGACGGCGTCTCACTCTGTCCCCCAGGCTGGAGTGCAGTGGCCGGATCTCAGCTCACTGCAAGCTCCGCCTCCCGGGTTCACGCCATTCTCCTGCCTCAGCCTCCCGAATAGCTGGGACTACAGGCGCCCACCACCTCGCCAGGCTAGTTTTTTGTATTTTTTTAGTAGAGACGGGGTTTCACCGTGTTAGCCAGGATGATCTCGATCTCCTGACCTCATGATCCGCCCGTCTCGGCCTCCCAAAGTGCTGGGATTACAGGCTTGAGCCACCGCGCCCGGCTCAAAGTAATTTTATTCTTAAGTCAAGTCACTATAAACGAATTATAATGCAAGAATGTTTATTAAATTGTTTTTACTCTCACCTTTATTTAAATCAATTGTTACTTTACATTTTTAATCTAGCTTTATAAAAGAAATTATTAGTAATACAATTGTTTTTATTCTTCTGACATGTTAATGTTTAGTGAAATAACCATGTGATTATTTTATAGCAGCATTTCACTTTTAATACCAGATGTGTTCCAGAAAACATGTGTGCATATATAATTCTTAAAAATAGGACTACGTTTTTAACATACATGGCATAATTCCTAGTTAAAAAATTATGGTATGACCTGTTTTCGTCTAAAGCATAGAATGATTAAGAATCATGAACAATCTCTCAAATTTCAACCCTGCATGCATCCACAAGTAACAAGTAACTTGAACTACCGGGCAAATTTCAAAGCATCACGTGTTTCTGCTGTCAATCTTCATTCTTTTAACACAGGATGCTAATTGAGGCAGTCCACATCAAGTTACTTCAGATTTACTAAAGTCATTTTTTGGCAGTCATGGGAAAAGATTTTAGATGACATGTAACTACTATCAGATATTCCTAAATTATTCATTTCAACATGTGTTTTCTGAACCTAATAGATGAAGGCCTAGCCTCAAGGGAAACAGCAGAAGTGTAACATTTTCTACCCTCCTGAGGTCAAAGTGTAACTTGTTTTCCCAAAGGTGAAAGTAAAGAATTTCATTGGGTTCCCTGACCAAATTAAGGTTATTCAATGAATGTTTTGAAAATGGGAATTTTGGACATGAAGTCTTTCCCCATGCCTATGTCCTGAATGGTACTACCTAGGTTTTCTTCTAGGATTTTTATGGTATTAGGTCTAACATTTAAGTCTCTAATCCATCTTGAATTAATTTTTGTATAAGGAGTAAGGAAAGGATCCAGTTTCAGCTTTCTAC
>NW_012101242.1:317720-318913 GCF_000951045.1 Mandrillus leucophaeus
ACAGAATAAAATATCCTAATGTTTATTCAATAAACATTCTGAAATGGGTAAATATTGTTGATCTCACTAATGTTTTTCAATATATATTTAAAATAAAAATAAAATACAACCATTTTAAAATAAATTTTATGCCCCCAAAAATGTCTTAAATGAAAATAACAAAAATAGTTTAGGTGATAAGTACTTACACAACAATTTTGTTTTTTTATAAAGGTAGCTCAAGTGCCTTTTTCTGCTATAAACTTTTAAATATGTGTTAGAAAAAAATGAAAGGCAAGAGTTGTAACAATTGTAAATATTTCAGGATAGTTCAATTTGTTTGTTAACACTAATGTTTGTGTGCATCTACACATGTGTATGTATATATTAATACACATACTACATATATGTAATTTATATATGTGTATATGTACATATATGTATATATAATGTAAAGCATTACATGTGTACATATGCACACACCCACATATATATATATAATTTTTTTAAGTTTATAGAATCCCTGCCATCCAATCAGAGATCATGACACTAAACCATTATAAGGTCTAATCCATAGATATACAGATCATCAAAATATTACAAGTGTGCTTTCTGTCTGATTATTTCTTGTTAAATTCAATTTCAGTGTACTTTGTCCAAATATGAATTATTTTTCCAATGGGACTCTTTTTATAAATGATTTCACAGTCCTTGAACAGTAGGCCTCATAGGATTTACTGCTCGATAAACAATCCTAAATCTTCAATCTTGCTGGAACAGAGAAGCTGAGTATAATGCTAACAAAGAAAAACTAGTGTTTTAAAAAAGAAATGTAATACTGGATCTCTGATACAGGTAGATTGAATAACGCACATTTGAAATAAACTTGAACTTAATGTGTCAAACTTTTTAAGAGTTAACATGCATAATCTTGTTTCATTTTGAGAATAAATATAAATTAATCATAACTTATAATAATACGGAATATATGTATACAAAAAATCCCAAATACCAGTGGATGTTTAAATATTCAAAGTAATTTTATTCTTTTTTTATTTTTTTAAAAAATTTTATTTATTTATTTATTTATTTATTTTGAGACGGCGTCTCACTCTGTCCCCCAGGCTGGAGTGCAGTGGCCGGATCTCAGCTCACTGCAAGCTCCGCCTCCCGGGTTCACGCCATTCTCCTGCCTCAGCCTCCCGAATAGCTGG
>NW_012101242.1:321193-347796 GCF_000951045.1 Mandrillus leucophaeus
AAAAAAAAAAAAGAAAATGGGAATTTTATTATATGAAAGTTTTCTCAGACTGATACAAATATTTTTGTTGTAGTAATTAAAATAGCATTTTATTAACATAAGGCAAGACAAATAGACTAAAGGGAAGAATAAATAATTCAGAAACACAAAAATGTATACAGGAAACTTGATATACAACAGTTATAAATCAGCAGGGCAATGGTTCTGAGACAAGTAGCCACTTGAGGAAAAGGATAAAAGTATTTATCTATTTTATTCCACACAAAAAATAAATTTCAGGCTGATTAACATCCATATATGACAACCAAAATCTCACAGTGTTTAGAAAAAGTATAGCAGAATATATTCATACCACTAAAATTACTGGCCATTAGGGCATGGATGATTAAATTTAATGATATAAAAATGTAAAACTTGCATGTGACAAAGATGCTAGTTAAAATTTGAAATACAAGCCAAAATTGGGAAAGATTTTTGAAATATATATAACTAACAGAGGATTATTATCAAGAATATGTAAAGAGTCCTTGCAAAGGAAAAGAAAAACATTTATAGAAGCAACACCTAAACAGCAACAAACACATGAAAAAATGTTCAATCTCACCTGAATTCAAGAAAATAAAATTAAAATACAATGAGATATTGTTTCATTACCATCAAATTGACAAAAATTTGAAATGATACTTTTAAATGACGGCTATGTGTTGGAGGAAATCCAAACACTGCCAGAAAAGATGTAACTTGGTACAAATGATTTGAAAATAAGTATATACTGTATTTATTTAAACCGAATATAACCTATAACCTGGAAACCTGCAACTTCAGGTATATACCCATAGATATATTTGTAGACATGCCCACCGACACATATTCAAGGAATGTTTTTCCCAGTATTTTTTGTAGTGCTGAAAATTTGGAAACAACTTACATTTTATATAGAAATATGTCTGCCATTTTTGCACCAGACATTTTTTAAGAAACAAAAGTTGAAAATAAGTTGAAAAAATAATTTGAAAAAATATTTCTAAAGAACCCCCAGTAAATTTAACGAAGATTGTCTTTTCAGAATATGAGTTAGTAAGAACTTTGAGAATAGCCTTAGAGAAAGGCCAAGCCAACAGCTATATAGGAACATTTAGGCAGTACATGGGTGCCGATAGGTACAACATGGAATTTTATTCCTAGAGGACTGTTTGTTTTGCTTCTTTGTTGGTAAAAGACAGTCCTTTACCTATACTTCATATGTTTCCAGGAGACTGGCTCCAAGAGAACACTCTGACTTCTCTGTGACAAAATTTAAGTTTAAAAGAGATGAAATGATACAATTTGAGGAGGGATTTATTATGGTTAGAGATAAATCACACAACCTTATCCATCAGATAATAAGGTTACAAATGCAGAAATTAAGGCTGAAGCATATAGTGTATGTGGGTTTGTCACAGTAGCTTTGAAATATTATATATAATATTTTAAAAGCACATAATAGAACTTTATGGTTTTATAATAGAACTTTATAATTGAATCCTACTTAATTTGAAAAAAATTATAATTTATTTGTTTATATATATATATTTTTAAATAGTATCTGAAAGAAATGGTTGCCTGTTTTATAATTAAGACACGGCAGAGGTTATTTCAGGTAAAAAGTGGCTGTAGTTGGCAAAGAGCAATGGGTCTACTTTCTTCCTATCTACTGATGTGCTGTATCTTTCCAGAATTCCTCCTGGTCAATGTTGGATCTCTTGCATTGATTCTCTAATCATCTTTCTCTTCCCACTCCCCCTACTTTCATTTTTGATTTTTAATTTTTGTGGGTTTGTCCTACTTCTGGAACACTTTTTTCTACTTTTATGTTAGATTTTGAAGGAGCTAAAATATTTTTAATTTTTAAGACTTCCCGTTCCTTTTCCATTCCCATTTGATTGTTGTCCATTTTTATTTCATGAACACACTATCTCTGGTTTTCTCTTTGAGGATAAAAATGGTAGACTTTTAAAATATTCTTTTATCTCCATATTGCCCCTGTCTTTCACATTCTTTTTTCATTCTATTGGTTTCTTTTTGCTTTCATTTTTAACTTAATTCCCTTTCTTGTTAAATGATTAATTTCACTCTAGCATGATCAAGTGACAAGTTGCCGTTTACTGGCCCTCTTCCATAACTATTATTTCACTCAGGAATTACTCTATTCCTGTCCTTATCTTTAGCAAACCAACTTTCAATAAAGTACTTGGGGAGTAAAATTCTGTGCTGCTATTGGTGGGAAATCTGGGGAAAGTAAAGGACTTTAAGTTAAAAGTTTCTCACTTTTTGTTTACCTTAAGTCTAGTGATTCTGCTTACATTTTCCAAAAAGTAAATATCCTACATTGAGAAAGGGAGAAGAGAATTAGCAGGTATTGTGGAGCTAGATTGAGAATCTGCGGTTTTAATACCTTCTGGAGTAAATTTGGTTTGAGACCTTCTGTTTTTATCTACATGTGTACCCACGACTTTCTATGTCTCCTCTTGCCTTCAACTTGTGAATCTTTCCAGGGTTTTGACAAGCAAATAGATTTACTTATTTTGGTATCTCCATTGATACGCATTTTATTTTCAGCCTCTTAGACTTGCTTAAAGCAGTTATCACTTTAGTAATTGCTTTTCCTCTTCTCAAAATCTACCTATTTATTTTGCTGTTGCCCTCTTCCCTATTTCCTTTACTCTGGAGGTTTTTTATTCATTTTTTAAAAATGTTGTTAATGACACCAGTGGGATTTTGGCAGGGGAAGGAAATAAATGTATGCAACAACCCGTTAGGTTTTCAAATTTCTCTTCATTTCATTCATTCTTTTCTGCATTATGACACTTTGTTATTTAAATTATCATTTTTCTTTTATATTGGAGTCAGAGAGTAATATATATTTTCATGAAAATTATTGTATGTATTTGTATACTCAATGTTTATTTTTATGTTCTACTATTTTTATTTAATTATTTTTAAATTAAAAATAAAATTGGATATATTTATGAGGTACAACATGATATTTTGATATATGTATACACTGTGGAATGGCTAAATCATGCTAATAAACATATTCGTTACTTCACATACTTAATTTATTGTGTGAACACTTAAAATCTAATCTCTTAGTGGTTTTCAAAACAATACCTTGTTATTAACTATAGTCACTGTACTATACAACAGTGCTCTTGAACTTATTTTTTTAGCCTAAAATTGTGCATTATCTAAGCAACATCTCTCCAATCTACTCTTTAATCCCTGTTAACCACCATTCTACTCTTTGCTTCTGAGTTTGCCTTTCTTAGATTCCATATATAAGTGAAATCATGAAGTACTCGTCTTTTTGTGCCTGACTTATTTCACTTAACATAAAGTCTCCAGGACTTCCTTCTTTTTTAAGACTGAATAGTACTCTACTGTGTATATATACCATATTTTTTATATCCATTCATCCATTAATGCATGCTTTGATTTCATATCTTGGCTATTGTGAATAACGAATGCCTCAGTAAACATAAGCATGCAGATATCTCTTTGACATACTGATTTCTCTCGGATATGTACTAAGTGGAACTGCTAGATCTATAATTTTTGAGAAAGCCTGCACTCTTTTCTGATGAGAAAATAGAACCTTTGTACACTGTCCAGGGAATGTAAATTAGCCAATTTTAAAAAATGAACTATCTGCCTTGTACCCTGTGTTTCCCTTCCCTTTCCTTCAAGGGACCAATTTTAACTGATTCTTTGTATTTACTTCCAGACCAGTTAAAGATATGCTTGTATTTCTATTTGATAACATGTATGTATATAATGCATGAATAGTTCTGTGTAATTTATATATGTGCATATATGTGTGTACATGTGTTTATATATATTATACGTGTATATAGGTATGTGTATGTGTCTGTGTCTATGTGTGTGTCATTTTAAGCATTATCCATGGACATTTCAATAGTAAAAATGAGGATGTTACTTTCCTTCTCCTATTCTTACTACACATTCTCATCTTTCTCTTTTGCTTTTTACCCTTAAATAAATACGTTAAAATGTGCATTAGATAGATAGAGGTATTCCGTGCTTACACTATTTTGACATTGTAAGTGCTGGTCACAACTGTGAAGCCCAATTAATTTTGATTATTTATATTATTTCATGTGTACATTTGTGTTATTTCTAGAGTTAAAAATCAGCTGCTTTTGATCTTTAATTTTGCTGTCATTAATTGCAAAACAATCCCATGGCAACAATTTAAATCTGTACATTTCTTTGGAGCATCTCTCATTTTAATTCTAATGGACAATTTCCTCTTTTAGTCTTCTATATTTCACTGTTCTGAATTGGTTGTTCACTATACCTGTTACCTAACCACTACATTTTGAATATCCTTTCCACACAGCCCAAGGAATCCCCTTCACTGACTTTTATTTTAGTTTTTTTGTTTTGTGTATTCTATGTGTTTCTTTCCCTGGTTTACTTGTCATTTCAGTACAGTGTCATATACTGAAAAAAGTGAATAGTAGTTATTGAAGAAGACTTTTAACTAATGCTCTTATTCAAACTTTACCCTTAATATATAATTGGAATAGGCATACACTGTATGCATCAGCAAGGAAATCTCCTTAATTTAAGCTTTTTGAAGGCATTGCTCCATTTTCTTCTTCCTTTCAGTACTGCTGTTGAATCATCTGAAGATTTTAGGATTTCCGATTCTTTTTTGTTTTTCTCACTGAGAAAACGTATTGGATCTTCTATTTTTCCTCATTGTTCTCATCATTCATATGGACACTCAATGTAAGGTTCTGTACTCTACCATCACCCTCTGTTGTGTCTCCTGTGTCGCAGTCATTAGACAGTGTGATCTTGAGAAAAAACAATGACTTTTTTTTTTTTTTTTGAGATGGGGTCTCACTCTCTCACCCAGGTTTCTTGAGTGTGATCTCTGCTCACTGCAACATCCCACTCCCAAGCTCCATCAATTCTCCCACCTCAGCCTCCTCAGTAGGTGGGACTACAGAAGGCACCACCATGCCCCGTTAATTTTTTGTATTTTTGGAAGAGAAGGGGTTTCACCCCATTGCCCAGGCTGGTCTCGAACTTCCGAGCTCAAATGATCCACCTGCCTCAGCCTCCCAAATTGCTGGGATTTCAGGTGTGAGCCACTGCGTCTGGCCAAAACTTTAATTCTTTTACTGGGTGGAGTAGTTGAGTGACTGATTGAAAGTAGGAACATATTTGGAAGTCTATCTTTCAAAAAAATGAACAAGAAAATAATTCTGTCATTTAAGTTTCCTATTGACCTCCCATTCCAGAGCATCTGTTGCAGTCATTTCCTGAACACTTAGTACAAATGAAGTTAGGCTTGGGCTTCCTCATTGTCAGCTTAGGCTTTAGGCCTCACAAACCTTCTCCTCCTGCAAGAGATCTCTTAAGTGTTTTGCTGTTCACATATTTTTTAAATTTATATAATTTTATTGCTACACTTTTGTTCTGCTCATCTTTGTGGCTGTACGTCTAATGTCAAACAAAACCAATCAAACCAAAACAAACAAAACATAATTTAAAAAATACAAAATAAAATAATAATAATAAGCAATAACACAATCAGAAGGGAGACAAGTATGTACTCTGCCTTTTCACATGCAATTTTTATCTTTGAAATTTAGCAGTTTTTACAGAATGTCGCTCAATAATTAATCACCATTTTGTTAATTTTCCCTAGTAAAAGTTAATCCTGAGATTCAGGCTGTTGATTTCAAGTAAATTTTTCCTCTTATATCATTAGAGATTACCTCTGTTTCATCAGTATTGTCCTATTTTTCCCAGGGTGATGGAGATGTAGCATAGACGTTGTGTCTTCATTAGTATGTTAAATTTTTTGAGAGGAAAAAGATGTATCATTATTTAGTTATTGCCAGTGTGTCCTATTCAATTGTTCTTTGCAGAATTCACTACAAGCTGTTGAAACTTCTAATAAAGTTCAGAGTGAGGTAATTATGCTGAAAATTTCTTTAATTCTAGTGTAAAACATTGGGCTATGGCAATAACTTCATGAAGCATGATACTCGTGATAGCGGCAGGAGTCAGATAAATTCCTTGGCAGATAGGGGTGGGTCCCTGGTAAAACCCACCTTCAGGCTGGAGTGAAGCTGAAGTCTGATATCTGGGCTGCCAGTTCCTGGTGGAGCACACTGCCTGGAGTGAGAACTTCTTTGATGCAGTTTGGCCAATCAGATGGTACTTTTTCCAAATCTGCCCATGGACCAATCAGAAAGCACTTGCTCCCACCCATGGACCAATCAGAACACAGTGCTTCCATTCTAAGCCTATAAAAACCCCCAGACTCAGCCGGACTCAGAGACACTTTTTAACTATCTGCCTGCCGGTGAGAGCTACCCACTTCAGGTCTCCTGTCTGCTGGGAGCTGTTGTGTTGCTCTACAAAGTTTTCCCTGCTTTGCTCACCCTCCAGTTGTATGCGTTATTGCATTGTTCTTGGACTCCAGACAAGAACTCAGGACCTGCTGAACTGCCGCACAAAAATGGCTGTAACATGTTCCTGGCCGGCTCTCTGAGCTGCAAGCAGCGACAGGCTCCTGTTCATCAGACTGCGGGAGTAAACAGCGCAACCCTTCAGGGAGCTCAAATTTTAGTATTCCTCAAGCCAGAGCTGTAACTCTATGGCTTTCTCACCTTCTGCTGGCATTGGGTAGCTGCCTCTTGGGATGGGAAGCAGTGGCAGGGCTGGGCCTGCCCAGGAGCTGTGGACCTGAGTGGCTGACCAAGCTGTAACACAAATGGGCTGAAACATGCACCCTTCCATGTTGGCTGTGCTGTGGGCAGCTGGATCGAGAGAGTGGTAACACACCTTCCACCCCTTGGGGCCCTGTGGTGGCTGACATCTCCAAGTTTTCAGATGCCATCTTGTTTCCCTCCTTCCGATGCTGGCGCCCGCAGCAGAAGCTGTTGCGGTAAGCCGGGTCCAGCTGCAACTTTCCATGCAGCTAGCACCTGAGCCAGCACCTGGAGCTGCCCGTTCTGCCACAGCAGCTGGAACACCTGGCTGTGAGCAGTGGCTGGACCCTGTGCTCACTCCCTTACACATCCCTCAATACTCTGCACCTGGCTCGCCCTCAGTGGACATGGGATCTAAGCCAATAGCGTGAGGCAAGCACAGCCTGTCAGTTGAGTGTTTGGAACAAGCCCAGTGGGTGTAAGTGAAATTCAGCCAGAGGTGCTGCTGGCCACAGAGTTTTGGGCCGGTAAAGCAACAGCCAAAGCATCCAGTGACACTTGCATATATTTTGGATAAAGTATGCAAAACTATGTAGGAACTCCAGTTTAGGGGAATAATTATTTAATAATTTAATAAATGATATTTGGCTGAGTATTTTTGGGGATAGAATAGTAAGTTACCATCATTTTGGCCTAAGAACAAAGGAGACTTCTATTTGTTAAAATATGGATCAAGGGATCTTCGGGGGGTTATTTGTTTGTTTATAAGCTGGTTGTTCACATATCTTTTCTTATCCGCCTTCAATGTCTCCTCAGAGTTTGGTTTGAATTGTGCTACAGTAAACTATCCTAGATAATACATTCCTGTTTATATTAAAGTTCTCCTGGTATGGACAGATTTGGTTGATTGATTGATTGATTGATAAATATAGATAAATCTGGAGAGAGACAAGAGAGAGGATTTACTTTAAGGGCCAAATAAACCACCTCTGACTTATGCAATTGAGGGGGCTTGCAAGTTAGAAACAGGCCAGTAAACTAGAAATTCTGCCAAGAATTAATATTGCAATCTCCAGTCTGAACCCTGGAAACTTAGGCAGAGTTTCTATGATGCAACAGAGAAGAATCCCTTTCTTTACAGGGACCTAGATTTTTTTTTTAAGGTTTTCCATTGTTTGGATGAGGACCACCACATTGTGAAAGTAATCTGCTTTACTCATGGTCTACCAATTTAAGTGTTAATTACATAAAAAAATACTTTCCCAGCAACATCTAGCTGGGTGTTTTACAAAATAATTTGGCACCACAGCCTAGGCAAGTTGACACCTAAAATCAACCATTGCATTGTTTCATTTGAGAAATCAGTAAGTACTTTCAAATAGCAAAATGAAAATAAATGCACAGTCATGCACTGCTTAATGATGAGAAATGTGTTGTGAAGTAATTTTGTCATTAGGCAAATATAGATTTTACTTAGACTATATCTTACAACCTTTTGTTCCTATGATACCAAACTGTACAGTACGTTACTCAACTGTATACTGTAGGCGACTATAACACAATGGCAAGTATTGGTATATCTAAACTTAGAGAAGGCAGAGTGAAAATAAAGAATATGACAGATGTAGTGGTGTGTGCCTATAACCCCAGCTACTCTGGAGTTTGAGGTGGGAGTATTACTTGAGCCCAGGAATTTGAAACAATTCTGGGAAGCAGAAAACACTATCTCATATAGAAAATAAAATAATTTAAAAATATAGTATAAAAGAAAAAAAAATGGTACACCTTTATAAAGACTTACCTAGAATGGAGCTTGCAGGCTTGGTAGTTGCACTGGGTGAGTCACTGAGTGAGTGGTGAGTGAATGTGAAGGCCTGAGACATTTCTCTACCCTACTCTAGACTTTATAAACATTGTATAATTAGGCTACATTAAATTCAGTTTAGAAATTTTCTTTCTTGAGTAATTAAATTAACCTGCACTTACTGTAATTTTTTATTTTATAAACTTTTTAATTCCTTTCAATTCTTTAATTCTTGTGTAACAACACTTAGCTTAAAACACAAACACATTGTACAGCTGTATAAACATATTTTTTCTTTATATCCCTATTCCATAAGCTTTTTCTGTTTTTAACATTTTTAACATTTTCAACTTTTTGTTAAAAACTAAGACACAAACATACACATTAGCCTAGGCCCATACAGGATCACAATTATCAATATAGCTATTTTTCACCTCCGTATCTTGTGTCACTGGAAGGTCTTCAGGGGCCATAACACAAATGGAGCTGTTGCAAGTACCTTCTGGAAGACCTGCCCTGCTCAAGACTGTTCTACAGTTACTTTTTTTTTTTGTTTAATAAGTAGAAGGAATACACTCTAATATAATGATAAAAAGTACAGTATAAAAATATACAAACCAGTAACATGGTCATTTATTATCATTATCCAGTAACGTACTGTAGTTAACTATATACCATCCTTTTCTAAACTGGCAGTGCAGTAGGTTTGTTTACACCAGCAACACCACAAACTCCAGTCATGCCTTACACTACAATGTTATGATGTCTACAGTGCAACCAGGCCATATGAATTTTTCAGCACAATTATTATCTTATGGGACCACAGTCATGTATGTGATCAGTAGTGCACCAAAATGTCATTATGCACTAGTCTTTTATGCACATATTTTTCTGTAGAAAGTAGTTGAAGAGATTAAGCATATCAAAAATTGATCCCTTAAATTAATATTCAATTATGAAAAGCTAGTCCAACATATTTAAATACTGCCTTAGAATTAATTTAAAAAGAACATCTATCAGAATGCCAAATTGTTTTCAAACAATTTACCAGATAAGTTAAATTTACATTATTAAGTAAGTTCTCAGATATGCATTGTTTAGATAGGGACTAATATTTATTCCTGTAACTTTTGTTTTGTTATCAAAGGTTCTGGAATAATGCGTTTGATTTTACTTTTCTCACATTCAAAGCCCCTTATCATATGGAGAATGAGTCTCTCTGTTTTTTCTTTCTTTTTAACTCATAGGCCCAGGGAAGAGCCTTTTTAAGTTACCCAGTTTTTTTTTTTAAATGGCTTTGTTCCTTATCTTCTCTTTGTTTAGTTGTTTTAAAATATGTCATCATGTGTGAACTTTATCCAATATTTAATTTTGTTTCATCAGCATCTACTCATAAATTATAAACTCAATTATCATTGCTGTCAGTGGTGGCTGATTTACCTTAGGATAAAAAAACAATAATAAGATAAAATAAAAAAATTAATGTACACTTTGGAGAATATAGAATACTTGCTGAAATTAACTTTGCAATTACTGTTTGCCTTTATTTTCTTAGACTGATTTATATATTTATGACTTGTTTTCACCTAATTTTATTTATTAGAAAATGTTTTACTCCTACTATAAATGTCATTCAGTATACTTTAAGAAAATCGATGCCAGATGTTCTGTGAAATTAGTCAATCTTGTCATAGATACTTATCAATGTTTTGTACACCAGAGTGAAATTTACTTCCTGACCCTAGCTATTCGTTAGGTAATACACAAAAGCTATTGAATTCCACTTAAGATAATGGAAAAACAGCTGTTTGTCGAGTATTTTTTAATGAATCTTATATGACTAAGTAGCTTTATACTTGAAAGTTTTGCAGGTAAATTAATTTTATGTTGGATATATTTCTTTCTATTTGTATTTTGTAAATGCATGTTCCAATTTATGTTGTCCTGGGTATTTTTTCTTTTTTTTTGCTAATTTTTGCAGAAACAAATAGAAACATAAAATTAAATTAGTCATATTCATTTAAAAATAAAATATAATATTTTATTTCATTTTGTTTGTAACACTCAGCCAATAAAATGTAAATCTTGATTTTAAACCTTTGGACTTCAATAAACTTGTTGCCTTGGTAGCCCTAGTCCTTTGCCTCTCCTGAATGTATACACTTTAAAAAGGCACTTTGCAGTTTCTGTTATGAAGCACATAACATAATTACACATATCTTAATTCCGAGCTCAGCTATGTGATTTGCTTTGACCTTTGGTATCTTAGCATTTGTAGTACAAGCAAAAGCTAGAAAAGGACTGGTGCACTTTTGCCTTCAATGTTGAAACATAGCCAGGCTGGTCCACCAGAGGGATGTGAGAGAAAAATGAAGTAGAGACAAGTTGTTCCAGGCAATAATCAGCCCACTTCCAGAGACATAATACCCCAGACAGCAGCCAGGTAATACCCAGACATGACAGAGAGTCCATGTGGAAATCAGAAATTGCCCAGCTGAATTTTCCAGTCACAGACTCAAGACAAAACAAATTCTTGTTGTTTTGAGCCATTGTGTTTTGGAATGGTTTGTTATGCTGCATTAATATGGCAATAGATAAATGATGGAGAAGCAAAGAATTATATTTTTTTAAATGTCTCAGTTAATAACAATTGCTCTGTGTATTAGTCTGTATTCATACTGCTATAAAGAACTGTCCATGACTGGGTAATTTATAAAGGAAAGATGTTTAACTCACAGTCCTGCAGGGCTCAGGAAACTTACAATCCTGGCGAAAGGCAAAGAGAAAGCAAGGCACCTTTTCACAAGATGGCAGGAAGAAGAAGTGCTGAGCGAAGGGAGAAGAGTCCCTTGTAAAACCATCAGATTTCATAAGAACTAACTCACTATCATGAGAACAACATGGGGAAGCTACAACCATGATTCAATTACCTCCTGCTGGTCTCTTCCTTGACACTTGGGGATTCTGGAGATTACAATTCAAGATGAGTTCTGGGGTGGGGGGTGGGGGGGCAGTTAAAGGCTAACCATATGACTCTGTGTAAGTTCTCTCACTTTTTTAAAGTATGTATATATTTGAGGATATATATGTTTATTTATTTTACAGTCCAATTCTTCTCACCCAAATAAATGCAAATTTATGTGTGTATATATATATGTTTGTGTATTTAAAAAATAAGTTGTACTCTAATTTTCTGTGTGCATGAAGAGCTTACACAAGCATGTTGTTCTGAAGTTATTTATAACTTTTTGTTTTTATTACCACTATCTTTTCCAAATCTATTAGTTTCATTTTAAGTATATGTCAATCGTTGACTTTAACTATCACATAGAATCCCACCGTGCCAGTCATTTTCTACTTATCCATTGTTCTAGAGGTAGAAACTGTGTGTTCTTCATATTTCTACAAACACACAAGCAGCATAATGAAAATCTCCATGTATAGCCCTGTGGGAAAATGTATGTATCCAATTATCATTGCATAAATTTACTTTCTAAGAAGATCATTCCACTCATATAATTTTTCATTTTGTAATGTTTTTAATATGATTTTTTTCTCTCACCTTTGTCAAGATTTAGGTAGTCTCTTAAACTAGAAAAGTGGTTTAATTTCTCTGTTTATTTGTTTAATGTAGAGATATATGGCATGTATGACCTTCACCCTCTTTTACGTAAATCTTAAATAATAACAAAACTATTTTAAATTCTAATAAGGAAGATTTTGGTTGCCAATCTTAGAAATTACTATCTTAAAACAGTCACCAAGATAATAATTTGGAGTTGTCATATGTGGGGGTCTTCTCAAAAATTGAATTTCAGTTATTTGCTTCAGAAAATTTGAATATATATGAGTATGAAAATAAAAGTCGGAGCAACTGGTCATTTGCTTGTTCTATCCAGCACAAGCATTCAGTGAAATTCAAACTACCTCAGAAGAGGAAATAACATCCTGCCATACTTTTAAAAGAACAAATATATAAAAGAGAAGTGGAAAATATTAAAATAGAAAAGACAAATCTGTGTAATCAAGCAAATAAAATCATAATTTTCAGAAAACAGTCACAAAGAAAAATATATATTATACCTCTATCTAGAGATGATTCAATATTTTGATATATAAGCTTTAAAATACATTCTGCTGCATAAGTCTTTTAGAAAAAATCTTTAGATAAAATTTATAGTTAACAAAAAAAGTTGAAAAATTGTTCTCCTGGTTCAATGATTCCCAGCAAGGAAGCTGTTGGTATTTTGGGTGGGACCATTCAATTCTTTGACTATTCAATTCTTTCTGTCAATGTACAGGATAATTTCCAACTCGGGTCCCCACAATCAAATGCTTTAAAAATGTAAGAACATCTTAGAATTCAGAATGCATTCTATTTTGTCGTTTTCCAGCTTACAAATAAACACCTCAGTGTGGCTCAGTAAATCGAATAGTGCATCAGTTCACAGTGCATAGCGATCACTAGAAATGGGGTTTGGAATCCCCTCACTGTGTATGGCTCATGAAGTTCTTGAGATGCCATCTTTTTTGTCTTTTCCGTGCATTCAACTCTCATTGCATCATTATAAATGGTATTGTCTGTTGAACTGAGAAGCTTCATTAGATTAAAGAAAGTACAGAATGTAAACTTATTTTGTGTGTGTGTGTGTGTGAAAGAAAGAAAACAAAAATAATTCATAAATCACATTCTAGACTTTAATTTTTATTAATTTTCATTGTTCTGAATTCCTAAGTGTTCTCAGCCATTATAGACTTTTATTCTCTGCTCAATTTAGTGACATAAGGCTAAGATAATGCTCTTTTCTATATCTTTATAAATGCATTAATATTTGAGTGATTACTATAAGCATGGATAAAATGCTATATTGCTCTCAATTTTAGATATCAAAAAAACTGTCTAGAGAAGACAGATGTATCACAATTATCCTTAACTGTTTAGTGGTTCACCTTCACAGTGATATGAAAAACAGTACACTTAAAGGAGTAATTCAACTGAGTACTTACCAGAATTTCTGTAATAATACTACTTTTAAAGAACTTAATGTCTTTAATACTTTATCTACATTTATGTGAAAGAATTTAGAGAAAAATCTAATTATGAAATATTTAATTGAAGACAGTAATGTATTTTTTTCCATATTCGTCTATATATGCAAATGTAAAGTTAAAACACCTTTTTTTTTTTTTTTTTTTTTTTAGAAATTTGAATCATTGGCCGGGCGCGGTGGGTCACGCCTGTAATCCCAGCACTTTGGGAGGCCGAGGCGGGTGGATCACGAGGTCAGGAGGTGGAGACCATCGTGGCTAACGCGGTGAAACCCCGTCTCTATTAAAAATACAAAAAAATTAGCCAGGCGTGGTGGCGGGCACCTGTAGTCCCAGCTACTCGGGAGGCTGAGGCGGGAGAATGACGTGAACCCGGGAGGCAGAGTTGCAGTTAGCTGAGATTGCGCCACCGCACTCCAGAGCCTGGGTGACAGAGCAAGACTTCATCTCAAAAATATATATATATATGTGTGTGTGTGTGTGTGTGTGTGTGTGTATGAATATATCTATCTATCTATATATCTATATATATATATGAATCATTATTACACCCTTACCTCTTGCCTTTCCAAGCCTCCTTGTAGCTGGAGTATATTTCTCTCTCTCATAATAAGGCTTGACCATATTAACTTAGTTTCGTCATGATAATCAAAGAAGGTTTGACACATATGAAGAACTTTAAAATCTTTCGCATGATTTGCTTCAGCTTCTTGCTTATGCCCTCTACCATGAAAAAAAAAATGACTCAGATAAGAGTTATGAAATCACCTTGGGCCCCAAAATGAGAAGATATGTGGAAAACAGCAGAACCATTGCAAGCAGAGACAAGCAGTGTTGTAGCTGACACATACATCCACGGGATAGAAATAAATAACAATAAATGGCATTTATCTGTTCTTGTAAACCTCTGGGACTTAGGAGCTGTTTGTTTTCAAGAAAAGTTGACAGAAATACTTTTTAATATATTGAAATACATCAGATTCAGGGTTCATACCTACATTTGACAATTTTTTGTCAAAAGTACTGGTAACTGAGTTAAACCTGTAATTAAAAACTTTACTTGAAAACAGAGGTTTCAATGTTTTCAGAAGTTGTTTTACCTAAATTCACTGAACACTCAGTAAGGCAAATAGGAATTGATTTTAATAAATTATTTCAGGTGTTAAACAAAGGGTTTATTTGTGGGTTTTGAAGTCCTTTACAGAAAAAATGGCATGGAAAGATTTAGCATTATTTTTTACTTTTTTATTCAAGTTTCACTTTTTAATTATAGACCCAATGTACTGTAAATTTGACTCCATCTTTCAAGCTTAATGAGGACTACTTGGTTTTCATTTTCAAAATAAATTGATACTAAGTAGATATGTTTATTGAATACAGACCATTCAAACAGGTGATCAAGTTTGCAAAAGATATGTTGTTTTAGATTATTTATATAATGTCCTCATACTACAACTTTTCACAGTAGCAATTTATGCACTAGTACCATGTTGTGCTGCAAAGTACTTTTCTTATAAACAAATTTTAAATTCAATACAGCCCAATTCTACAATATTATCTATAAATATTATGTAAAAATTATATGTAGAAGAAAGGGTAATGCAAAAATAAAAACCATCTTGACTAGTTTACCCATTATCATTGCCCTTATGAGATACTTTCTTCTTTGTGTCTACTTATCTTCTAAAAACTATGCCTATAGATATATAATTATATATTAATCCCGAATGTTGAAACTATAATGTAGATAACAATCTAATATGTGCAAAATTTAACACTTTTTATATTATGAATTCAGAAAGTATTTACCCTATATATTACATCACTATAAATAAATTTTACTACAGTTCCTTTATACAAAGTAAATATATGTTATTCACAATTTGATGCTAATCTTTATATAACATCTTCTGCATACAAAGCATTTGGCAAAAATTTGTGGAGCAGGGGGTATATTAAAAGGTTAAGAGGGATAAAACACATTTAAAGGGATAATACACATGAACCAATTCAAGATTATTTTGATCTATAAATATTAAATATTATATAATGCTCATCTTAATATTTCATCAAAACAACATGCAATGGATTTTAAGATGTGTCATTATTTTATGTACTTTCATATACTTCAGAAAATAAAAAAAATGCTGGACATGTGCAAACTATATAGGAGACTCCCCTTTGAGGGTAATCCACAAAAGGTTATAGATTAACTGTTGCTATATATTAACCATTGTTTACATTTCCCTTTCCACAAAAGGGAAATGTAAACAAGACCTTTAACTACGAGAAAGGACAGCAAATTAACGAACAAGCCTCTACCCTGATACTTGGCGGAAGAAGTAAAACTTTTCCAGATGATTTAAATCGCCAGGCATTATCTTTCAAGGTTTGTAATCTGAATTCACACTGCTAGTGTGGTCCAAAAGCCTCAAGCAGAGAATTTAAGGAAAGTTGTCTCAGGTTTATTTTGTCCTTAGGTGACTCAAATGCAAATCTTTTTGGTTCTCAGTGTATGCCAATGCAGGTTTGTAAAATGCTATCCATAAGAAGATGCATTCCAACTTCAGAAATGTTAAATTGTATGACAGACATTATTAAAATCTATTAAATAAGTATTCTATAATGAAATCCATACTTTATATAAACACCAGAAAATGCTATTGAAACATATTTTCATATTAGGGGGCTGGAAAGCCTTAAGAAAGAACAGTATTTAAATGTTAACAATAATAATAGTAACAAAAAAGTAGCAACAGAAACAATAGCTGTGTTTTTACGATATGCCAGACATTAAATGTCCATGTATTTAGTTACTTGACGCTCACAACAGCCCTTTTAAATAGTAATAATATTTTTTTCCTTTTCACAGGTAAGTAAACAGAAAAGCCAATACTTGAATCCAGCCAGCTTTTGTGAAAAGTCATATCTTAATCACTGTTTTAAGAATGAAGGATATTTCAGTAAGCAGTAACCACATAGATGGCCGTTCCAAACCAAGAGGACACAAAAGAGCAGTTTGTTGTTGTCGTTGTTGTTGTTTTGTTGTTGTCTTTAAAAGACATTTCTTAAAATGTCAGTTGGATTAGCATGGTTAGGACAAAAGAAATTAAGTACAATTAACTAGGTCATAATACTGGCAAAATATATGGAAGCCAGAACATGTATTATTTTAATATTAAGATATATGAGATATATTATCTAACTATTGAGGATTCCTTAAAAGTTGTGGAGAAAAAAAACGTATCATGCTGTGAACTGTATTTTCAGACAACTGATATCAATGTGATACACTTCCTCAAAAAGATGACAGCAGCTAGATCATGTGCAAAGGGGTCCCTTATATAGAAAAAGTTAAAAGTCTTCACTAATATATAACCCATCAACATATAATGAAAACTTTTGACTATATTTTTGGAAGGAAAAGAGTGTTTCCAACTGAGTTAATGAACAGGGAAGAAAAAGAGGTTTGACAAAAGAAATAATAAATCCAGTTGGAAACCTACTGAATTTGAAGTACTTTTATAATTTTCATGTAATTTGGTTAGGGCATAGGTGGATTTCTGGGTTGAAGAGAGTCATGAGACTTGATGTCATTGACAGAAGAAATTATTTTCAAACAAATGTATGTAACAGTTGAAATAAAACTTATGGATGCACTTTAGCACATATTTTAGAGTATTCAGTGGATTAAATAACCTTCAACTGATTTTCTTGCACCTTTTTCAAAGACTTATATTTTCATTTATAATGAAACAAGTATATACAATGTCTTAAAAACATTTTGCAATAAAATGTACATAATATAAAATGAACCGTTGTAAGCATTTTTAACTGTAAAATGTAGTGGCATTAAACATTCACAGTGTTGTGAAACCATCACCTCTGTCAATTTTTACAACTTAAATAACATTTTAAAATACTTTTAAATTTCACGTTCATTGTGTCAATCTTGGTAAAATCAGTCATAGTGTTACTGGAAAGGAGCCCCAATCCAAACCCCACGAGAGAGTCCTTGAACCTCACTCAGGAAAGAATTTGGTGCGAGTCCATAAATTGAAAACAACTTTATTAAGAAAGTAAAAGAATAAAAGAATGGCTACTCTGTGGGCAGAGCAGCGGGCTAGACTGCTTGACCAAGTACACTTATGGTTATTTATTGATTACATGATAGACAAGGGGTGGATTTTTCATGAATTTTCCAGGAAAGGGTGGTGGGGCAATTCCATAACTGAGTGTTCCTCTCCTTTTTTAGACCATGTAGGGTAACTTCCTGATACTGCCATGGCGTTTGCAAACTGTAATGGCACTCCTGGTACTGTCTTTTAACTTGCCAATATATTATAATTAGGGTATAATGAGAAGTGAGGATGACTAGAGGTCACTTTTGTCACCATCTTGGTTTTGGTGAGTTTTGGCTGGCTTCTTTACTGCATCCTGTTTTGTCAGCATGATCTTTGTTACTTGTATTTGTGCTGACATCCTATCTCATCCTGTGACTAAGAATGCTTAACCTCTTGGGAATGCAGCCTAGTAGGTCTCAACCTCATTTTACTTAACCCCTATTCAAGATGTAGCCACTCCGTTTCAAATGCCTCTGACAATAGATCATTCTAAACCAAACAAAAGGAATACTGGACAGAAAGACCAGGCTAATATAAAAGTTTTTTTGTGTAGAATAGGGTACATTTTTGAAAACTTCGTGTTTAGTTATATATGAACAAAATTTAGGCAAATGATGGTTTAAGGACAAAGGATAAGCAAATGAGTACATACATTAAAACTTTATTAATGACATACAATCTCAAAAAATGGTCTTTTCTCTAGGACTAAAAGTAAATTATCAGCTTCATGGCTTCACTATTTGTAGTATACCTGTCAATCCATTTCCATAAAGCAAAATATAAACCAGATTATTATTTATTCTTGAAAAAACGTCTATCTTTTACCCCATTTTTTTATTAGCAGTCATGACAACAGAGTTCCACAGGACTAAGAGCTTTTGGCAACAATGCTCACCCTCTCTCTCACAAATTTCACAGCCTCAAATCATCTATGAGCCTTGAGGTCACCAAAGATATCCTGTCAAATCCACAATAAATGCAGGATTCTAAGATCAGCTCAACAACATTTCCAGAAGGTTTTGCGTTCTTCTTTTTCTGACCTACTCTCCAACACCTCCTGTTCTATTGTTTATGTTCTCAATGTATCTCTCAGTTTTTCCTTTTACCTTCTTTCTCTATCTTAAATCTAAATCTCTTTGAAAAATTCTACTTCTCCTATAGATTTCTCAAGTTGCAGAAGTTTTCTCTTATGTCTTATATCTTGGGATAGAAGTTGGATTGGCATTTCTACTTGTTTCTTATCACCCCTATTAGAACATTGTGCTTTCCATCTTCCCCTAAATCTGGAGCTTCTGAAGCATATGTATTAGACAATGCCACTTGATAATGCTCCATGTCATAGTCATCTATAGATCTCTATGGCTCTTTCTGATAATCCTTACAGATTTAAACTCTTGGGAAATTGTTACATTCTTATTTTAATTCTTGGTTATATCTGTTTTCACATAGTTGATCACCCCATATGCCATACACTTTGTTTTTTGAGCTAATCTCTCCTCTAGTGAACTTATACTTTGACCTCTCTCTGCAATCCACTATGACAGCTATCTTTAATAAACACAATCTCAATTTGAAGCATCCTATACCTTGAAGAACATTTTCTCTCTGTTCGCAAAAGCCTTTTTAGTATTCCAACTTCAACACATTAACAACTCTAGCAGTATCTACAACTATTTCTGATACCAACTGGAAATTTCCAGTATGAAGACCAATTGTTTGTGGTCAGTGAGTTCTGACTTGTTCTGTAGCTAGTTGTTTGTTTTGTTTTGTTTTGTTTGTTTTTTGTTTTTTGTTTTTTTTTTGACACAGTCTCGCTGCTCTGTCATCTAGGCCGGAGTGCAATCAGGATATCTCGGTTCACTGCAACCTCTGCCTCCCAGGTTGAAGCGATTCTCCTGCCTCAGCCTCCCAAGTGTGTACCAGTTTTAATTCGTTGGTACCTATGCTCTACTAGTCATTATATTTTAAAAATATTATCTGTGCCCACAGGCATTGATCCTATCGCCCTTTCACTGATTTATTCACTTTCTGGTACTAACTTTTTCCTTGCTCAGCATATAAATTGTATGGCCAATTGTCCTTATTCCTGTTGTATATATTATGCATCCCTTATCTCTCACTACCTATTTTATACTCTTATTATGTCAAATAGGCCAGTCTCTCAGTCTCTATTTATTTCACTACTATACTTTTGCAGGTGGATAAGGGCACAGAAACAATTAATAGGCTTCCATTTAAATCATGAACACCAATCTCACTTGAGACCTTACATATCCTGCCCAGAAATCTAAGGTTATTTATCTAGTTCATTCACTTCAATACCATTCTCACTCTAGATGATATTTTTTATCCTATTTCCCTGAAAAACAGAAGCAATCAGAAGGTATCCTCCTTGAATTTCACTGTATCATAAACTCACTGCCTGACCTATATCATATATTTAGCTTTTGACCTTCCATGTTCTTAGCAAAGACAAATTATTCTCGTTATCTTTCTAACTCTACCTCTAACTTCATTGACCCTGACCCTGACCTTAATTTGCTTTTATCTGTAATCCTAATGTATCGGAATCTAGTTTGAACCTGTTAATTATCTCTCACCTAAATGAGGAAATTCAAACCAATATTCTTCCTTTCTCTTGCATTAGTAACATTCTCATTAAACTTGATTATTTCCATTAGGGTATAAATAACTGCTTCTCGGCCTCTTGGCTAAGATCAAGTGTAGAATATAAAGATACTTGAACTTTCATATTTAAATAAAAGACATTTTAATAAAAAATATTATTTTAATACAAAGCTTATATTTCCTTCTAGCTATCATCTCTTTTCTATGCTTTCCTATATAGCTCAACTCCAAAGTTTACTGTACTTGCTTTCTGATTTTAATCTGTTATGTCCCCTTGATCCCATTTCAAATACTATTTCAAATACCATTTCAAATACCATTTCAAATATTTTCACTACCCATCCTACTGACCCTGCACATGACCTCAACATTGCTAAATCCAATAGCCAATGCTCATTTCTGATCCAGCTTAAAATGGCAGTATTAACACAGGAAACACTTGGAGTATTTCCCTACTACTGAATTTTTTTTTTTTTTCCCTCCTCACTGGCCCTCCTCTTAGTCTTTCTGACTGACTTCTCTTATTCTCCATGTTTTCTAAATGTTCGTATGACCCACTCTGAGCTTTAGGTCTGCTTATTTTCCTCCACTTGATCCTTCTATTCTTCCTCCAATCTCCCACACTTTTCATTCCTGTTCTTCTACCCCATCTTCCTTTTCCATTACTTATTCTCCACATACTTCCTAGGTAATCTTATCGAGTTTCATTAATTTATAAATATCCGTATGTTGACAGCTGACAGTATCCAAATGTTTTTCTCCAAATAGTTTCTTGAAATCCAGAAAAATAATAATTGTATTCTTAGCATTTCTACATTGGTTTAATATGTTTAAAAGAGAAATTCTAGTCCTTCTACATGGAACATATAACTCTTTTAAAGTCTTCTTTCATTTTAGCCTGATAACTACTTATGCTAAAATATTTAAGGCATTTTTAACATTACTATTTCTCTCATATGCTGTTCGACTCCATCTGTAAGCCCTGAAGGCTTAACATCCACATTAATTCAGCATTATATTATCTCCTCTAATAGCACCTGGTTAAAGGCAATTCTTCTCTCTTATGAATTATTGCAATAGCTTCCTACTTAGTTTTCTTGCTTCTGCCCTTGTCTTCCTATACAGTGGAGGTAGTGCTCTTGTAAACCCGAAAGCTGATCATTTCATTTCATTGTCCCATACTCTCCAATGGCTCCTTTTGCTCTTGGAGTTAAAGTCAAAGTCCCAGTTTAATTTAGACACTTTCTGATCTGGCTCCCTGTTACTACTCTGATCTCAGCTTCTACTGTCCTTCCCGTGTCTCCCTGGACTCCAGCCTCTTTTCTGTTTGTGATATACACCACCATTGTCCTGGATAGCCTGTTATTACTGTCTGAAAATTCTTCTGTTAGATATGCATATAGCTTATCCTTTCACATCCTTTTATTACTTAAGCTTCTATGATCACTCTTTGAAAAATTGTTTATTCATTCTTCATTTCTGTTTGGTTCTAACACAAAGCATTTAATATAAACAAAGGTAATAATATACTGATTTATCACCCACCTGACAACTAAAACTTCCAATTAGGTGAGAGATTATCTGTTAATGTATTTCCAGCATATAGAAAAATGACTAAAATATAATAGGTGCTTAATAAATGTTGACTGAATCAATGAATGACATAATAACTTAATGTTATTTATTTCATAACTTTTTTCTTTTTGTTTTCCTTTTTTTTTTTTTTTTTTGAGATGGAGTCTTGCTGTGTCACCCAGGCTGTATTTGATAACTTTTTTCTTAATTGAAAAATGCTTTCTGGCCATAAATACCTCTCTACAAAATTTGTTTATATTTTATTATGCATTTATTTCTGCTTTTTTCATAGCTTGTATGAACTTGAAAAGTTTAGTTGAAGTAGAATTGTCACACTCATTCTTTTTATTTTTTTAATACTCAGTTTTTAAAGGAAGAAGGGTTAAAGTAAAAAAGACTGAATGAGAAGTTAGGAGTCAAATTTATTAAAATATAGTAGCAATTGTGTATAGATTTTTCTTTCCCATTTAATTCTGGGAATATGAGGAAGTGCCAACATGAGCATGTCTTTGAGCAGAATTCATTTTTCTCTTGCTTGTTTTTCATATAGAACTGCATTCGCTTTACCTTCATGTCTCATCTCTCAATTTTGTGTGTTTTTCCATCTGCTTATGTTTTTTTCTATAGTCATTTAGTACCTTCGTATTGGCCCGCCCTGTGTTAAACACATCCCTAATACATCTTGCCCACATCTCAGCATCTCAGCCTGTCTGCTTGGGTTTCTTCATCTGGCTAACAATAAACGACATAAGTCAGGTGACAAAATCAATGTAATAAAAGAGGATCATGGTGTCTAGTTTGTTCAGAGGAAAAAGCACATATGATGAAAATACACTCATAGCTTGTTTTCTAAACACCATTTGCCAATTAAAATAATCAGTTCCTTTAAGAAGGAATATATTCAATTTTTAATTTTTTGAGAAATCCCTATACTGTGTTTCTTATCTAAGGTAATATAAATGTCAATTAACTTGATTTAGCCATTCCAGGAAGTATACATACACTTCAAAACATCATGTTGTATATGGTAAATATATACAAATTTATCTATCAATTAAAAAGGATAAATTTTTTAAAAAGAAGAAAATAAGGTAGTAGTTTTTAAGGCTGGAGCACGGAAAATATAAAAATTGCCTGGAGAATCTTTTAGTGCCAGTTTGCCCATTTGAAATATTTCACTGCATGCTACATTCTTTATTGTGTCTTCACTCTGGAATAATTCAATCAACCCTGATTTAATCTATCTGTAGATTTAAAGGTTGTCTTTACGATGGCTATAACAGGCATATTCATGAATTGATATTGAGTATTTCTGAGTTTAAATAGTTTAAAGTTGTTTAAAATATTTCTAAGCTTTATCATTTACTGCTTACGTTTGAAATGACTTCTCAAAATGTATCCGTGACTGTGTGCTAGGCAATCGATTTTTTGCAGAACCTTGTTAGATGAAGCCAATTGCAATCAATGTTGTTAATATTTTGCTTTTTCAAAATCTTCCCTGGAACAAATACATTAATTACTTACCGTCTCTACATTATACTTTGTCATAGGCAAGATTTGTACCAAATGAACTTATTTGTTTTTCAATGTGCACATGTGTAAATTATATCAAATATTCTTCAACAATATAATGTTGGTTGTTCCTGGATCCTAAGCCAAGGAAAAGTGGTTTGTTTTTTTTTTTAAATAAGTAATACTTCTTTAGTAAGTTATGAGAGGCTAGATAATGCTGTAATAACAATTCCCCTATAATATCAGTGGCTTAAAGGAACAAAAGTTTATTTTTCCTGGATGTCTATGTGGGCTCTTATAAGACAGGAAACTTGTTCCATGCCAGAGGGAAAAACTGTAGAAGTGTTTTCCTCTTGCAACCAAGTATCTTGATTATGTCCATTTATAACTGATTGTGAAAGCAAGTTCCAAAGTACCAAACTCCAGGGTGCAAGGAAATTCAATCTTCAGTGTGCCCCAAAACAGGAGAGAACCAAGAATCAGTGAGAAAGGTTGTGCTTAAATGGAACACCCCCTTTTCTTAAGTCAAGATCCTTTAATTGGGCTAGTGTTCTTTGGAAAATCCTAATACAGACTGGGTTAGTCCATACGATAAATGACTGAGCTATGGAATTCCAAACTTCTAGGAACACGCCTTAAACGTGATGTTTCAGTTGTTGGTGTGAGTAGATGGATAGTTTCCAAGTGAAAAATATGTATTCCAACTGGAACCATCAGTTTTATTTAACATTGTTCATAAATGCTTTTAATGCTAATGTTTTTGTATATCATTATTTTAAATCTAGTAATTTTTCCAAATTCTTCAAACATCTTTACTATGCCAGTAATTCTCAGGATTTATTAAAGGTTAATGGGGAGTTTATTGCGTCATATCTTCTTTGGCTGTTTAAAAACATGTAACTTTAGTGGAAACGTAAAGTAAACCACTGAAAGATGGCTAAAGGCCAAACGTTGACAAAAGATGATTTATATTTTTATTATCAGAGGTCAAGGAGACTCATATAAGCTAAATTTTCATGGCAGAGCTTCTCTTTATTTAATTTCAATCTGATGTCAGTTAATAGTTATTAAGCGCTTACTAACTGTAAATCATTTTAAATATGTAGTATAAGAAATATACAGCAATTAGACACTCGGCAATTTATATATATTGTTTAATGTTATATAATTTCAATTCAGCCGAGGAGGAAATATAAAAGTACAATAATGCGACACTGCTAGCCTACATTCTCCAATGATTCCTCATATCTGAAGTTTGTCAACATTTCACTAATCGATATGAGAGTCTCATGACAAAACCTGCATTACCATTCTCATATTTTTACTCTTATTTTTCTCTTAGCCTTGTCTTTTCCACTGGCAATTAATTACTTTTTATTTTCAGAGTAAATAACGCTCCAATATATATTTTGGCTTTTGCCCATAATATCACCTTTGCCCATACTTCCTTGTGTTGATTATTTTTAATGGCATAGAAATTGTTGCAATACATTGCAATATGAAAAAAAGTTAGGAAATAGCAAATATGTGTGCATGTTACAACTCATTTTGCTAAAAATAAATAGAACAATATTATAAATATATGAGTCAATGTAAAATGTTTATATTTGGGTGACATAGTTATCCATTTTTCATCTGTGTTTGTATTTAATGTTCTATAATATGAATGTATTATTTGTAATCAGGAGAAATCAAGACCTGCTATTATTTTTCAATCACAAAGAAAATAAAAATATTCAGCCCTTTCCTGCAACATTCTTCACTCCTATTAATGTCTTAATCTCAACCCAAAAACCATTTTTTTTCTGAAGAAAAAAGTTCTTTTCCCTACACTTTGATTGTGTTTTGTAGATTGTCAATGATGCTTTTGTATAATATTGTTTACCTACTCTTATATTAACCTCTAAAAATTTGAAGTCAGGGATCACAAGATTCATTCTTCATGACCAACATATAGCACAGAAAGTGTATTTATGATTTATTAAATAAAATAACTGTGAAACAAAGTTGAATAAATGACTGCCAAGGAGATGTAGAAGAAGCAAGCAATTGCAACAAAAGGAAATGTTTCCGTCTGACATGAGGTTTCTGGGAGGTAAACGATGAATCTGACCTTTGAAAACTGTTCTTTTAAAATATTTGTGATTACGTCATTCTCTTCATTTAATATTTCAATGACTCTACTCTTACACAATATAATTCAAATACTTTCATATCCCTATAAATTTGTATGCATTTCTGTCAAAATAATTATGAAAACTTTGTTATAGGAATGTTAATCGGCACTAAGTCTTTTTTTAAATAACTTTATTACTTTAGAAAAATTTTAGATTTATAGAAAAGAATATAGTTTGGGAAATCCCCACATACCTTGTGCACAGGTATTCCAATTGTTATTATCCTTCTTGATTATATTATATTTGTCAAAACGACTCAACTAGTATTAATATATTATTACTAAATAAATCTCATGCTTTATTCAGATTTTATCAACTTCCTCCCATGTCTTTTTTTTTTTTTTTTTTGCTTCAGGAGCCCATCAAGTATACTACATTACATTTAGTTGTCATGTTTCCTTAGCCTCTGTAATGTAACAGTTTCTCAGACTGTCAGTGTTCTTGATGACTTTGACTGTTCTGATGAGTATTGGTCACATATGTTATGGAATGGCACAAATGGTAAACCAACTTGGATTTGTCTAATATTATTCTCATGATTAAACTGGAGTTGTAAGTTATTTATAGGAAGACTTTGAAGGTAAAATGCTAGTTTTACCCCATCATTATACATCATCAGGTGGCTGAGGTAGAGTTTGCTAAGTTTATACATTGTAATTACTATACTATTTGCAAGAAAGTCACACAGCACAGATCAAACTTAAGGGGTGACAGTTATGTTCAATCTCCTTGAGGGAGAAATAACTTAATCACATTTTTCTGCGAGCAAGATTTATCTAGTCATTGCATTTATTTGTTTATTTATTTATGTCAAGATAGACTTATGATTATTTGTTTTATACTCTGGATTTTAATCCAACTTTTTTCCTTTATTTTTTCCTTTCTTTCTTTCTTTCCTTCCTCCTTCTTTCACTCCTTCCCTCCTTCCTTCCCTGCCTCCTTCCTTCCTGCCTGCCTTCCTTTCTCACCTGCTTGCTTTCTTTCTTTTCTTTCTTTCTTT
>NW_012101242.1:348426-367768 GCF_000951045.1 Mandrillus leucophaeus
TTTTCTTTCTTTCTTTTTCTTTCTTTCTCTTTTATTCTTCCTATTTTTTTTTCTTTCTCTCTTCTAGCTTTAGCCAGTGAGAATATTTTCATATTGGCTCTATGTCCTTTGGATGTATTTCCATCATATTTTTTTCATGCTTTCTTTCAATATAGAAAGCTTTTCATAACTTTAAAAGTATTGGTAAGTATTCTAGTTTCTGCCAAAGCAAAAATTTCATAAGCAAAAATAATATTGGATATGCTCAATGTTTTGGAATCTCTCATGGATGGAACCAGGAGAAAACTGGTGGTTCCAGTGACAGATAAACCTGGAAATGGAGATGGGACCATACTGGGAAAGATTTTAATGTTATATAAGGGTGCTTTGATTTATTTTATAAATGATGAAAGTATTTTTATGGCAAGAGTAAAAAGATAACTTTTGTTTCAGATAATATATTAGATAGTAGTGTAAATTGTGACTTGCAATAGTAAAAGTTCAGAGGCAGGAAAATTACTATTAGTAACAGTAGAAGTATTTTATTTTATTTTTTGAGACAAGGTCTTGAGTCTTGTCCTGCTGTCCAGATTGGAGTGCAGAGGTGTAATCATAGCTCACTGTAACCTAGAACTCTTGGGCTCAAATGATCCTATCAGATTCAATCAGTTTCTAAGACAAGTATGGTAAAATCACTAAAACAGTGCCTATTGGTTTCCCAAGCTTTAATTTTAGTGATTGTTACTAATGTTACATAATTTTTTTTTATTATTGTGAAAACATTGTCTTTGCCTCTGGTAATACTATTTGCTATAATCAACCATAATTATATCAATGTTTATTTGTAGTAACTCCATTATCTAGATATACTATTTCTCTGCTTCTATTACTTGTATATTCAATTTGCATTTGGTCTTCTCATGTGCTTGGTAAGTGCCCATGTGTGTACTCAGAGCTATACTTTTTTTCTGTACACACAAAAAATGTGGTATATTATATTGTAATTACTACTTTGTTCTCTGGATTTTTTATATTTTAGTGTGACTCATAGGTTATTTAAAATTATGTTGTTTACTCTTGAAAGATGTATTTAAAAATTATATTTTTATTTTTAATTAATCCCTAGTTTCATTTCACTACTATACACAATTGTGCATTTTAAAAAGACTATATGTTTTACATTTGTTAATAAATGATTTGTTGTCTGTTCATTCTACCAGTTACTAAGCGTATACATGAGGTAACCAGATAAGTTAATCATAAAATTGTAAGGATTAATTTCAAAAAGTTTAAAAGGAACCAGCAAATTGAACATAAAGAAGCAGAAGTAAACCATCATAAAGTTTAAAATAAATGAAATTAGGAAAAAAATAAGTAGAGAAAGTTAGAAAATACAAAGGATGTTTTCTTGGAAAAGAAAAAATAGATAAGTCTCAAGAAAGAATAATTCATTTGAAAAAGAGCAAACATTGTCAATATCAGAAATAAAAAGTGGGTACTCTTATTCTGCAAACATTAAAAATTTATAAAAGGATATGAACAGTTTTGTCAATAAAATACAATTTCAAATTAAAAGGAAACTAAGAATGAATATATAGCTTAAAGAGACTGAATGTGTAAATAAAATTATGTTCACAAAACAACTCCATACTTGGATATGTGTATCAGTGAGTTTTAACAATTCTTAGGGAATAAATAATGTTTATATACTCATACTTTCCTAGAATATAAAATGTAGGAGTTATTCCCAAATAATGTTGTGAATTCTGTTTTAATTTGACTACAACAATTATTATAGATTTTACAGGAAAGATACTTGAGGGACACTCTATTTCATGCTCATAGAATTGCTGAGGGGTTTTTTTGTTTTTTTTTGGTTTTTGTCTTTTGGTTTTTTTTTGGTGAGCTCTCCCAAATCAGGACTTCTTGCACAGGTTTTGTCAGTTCAAGCTAGTGAGTCAGCATGGTCTATGTGTGCATAGCTTGGACCCAGGGGGAGCTTGTGCTGGGGAATGTCTTTCAGACCTTTGATACATGTTAGAATTCTCTGTGCTCTTTATGCACCATAGCTTTGCCTTTTTCTTTTTTTTTTTTTTTAATTATACTTTAAGTTCTAGGGTACATGTGCACAACGTGCAGATTTGTTACATATGTATACTTGTGCCATGTTGGTGTGCTGCACCCATCAACTCATCAGCACCCATCAACTCATCATTTACATCAGGTCTAACTCCCAATGCCATCCCTTCCCCCTCCCCCATCCCCATAATAGGCCCCAGTGTGTGATGCTCTCCTTCCAGAGTCCAAGTGATCTCATTGTTCAATTCCCACCTATGAGTGAGAACATGCGGTGTTTTCTGTTATTGTGATAGTTTGCTGAGAATGATGGTTTCCAGCTGCATCCATGTCCCTACAAAGGACACAAACTCATCCTTTTTTATTGCTGCATAGTATTCCATGGTGTATATGTGCCACATTTGCTTAATCCAGTCTGTCACTGATGGACATTTGGGTTAATTCCAAGTCTTTGCTATTGTGAATAGTGCCACAATAAACATGTGTGCATGTGTCTTTATAGCAGCATGATTTACAATCCTTTGGGTATATACCCAGTAATGGGATGGCTGGGTCATATGGTATTTCTAGTTCTAGATCCTTGAGGAATTGCCATACTGTTTTCCACAATAGTTGAGCCAGTTTACAATCCCACCAACAGTGTAAAAGTGTTCCTATTTCTCCACATCCTCTCCAGCACCTGTTGTTTCCTGACTTTTTAATGATTGCCATTCTAACTGGTGTGAACTTTGTCTTTTAATTAAAGCTTTCAATGAGAAGGCACTGTGGAATCTGATGAGTCCTTTCAGATATCTATACTGAAGAAATCAGTATAACAACACAATATATGTATTTTTTTAATTAAAATGAATTTATGAACCTCTTAGCAAATTAGAAGTAAAATAAAACTTTATTAATCTACAGGAAATATTTTGGAAAAAGAAACTAAAACATATATGATGTGTTAATTATGAACTGCTAAAATAAATCATCTGGTGATTGGAACTAGGACAACAATGTCTGATACTCACCAGTCTTACTAAACACTGCATTGTTGACGCTAGCCAGGTATTAAGGTAACAAAAAGAAAATATTTAAGAATTAGAGAGGAATGGAAGGAAGAATTATGATTGATATTATTTGCATTTGATCTGCTTGTATACAGAGGAAATTCAAAAGAATGCAGATTAAAATATTAGAAAAAAATGAATTCAGTAAACTTGTCCATTCATTAGTCCAAAATAATTCAAAAATAATGTTAGATAAATAACACTATTTAGTATTAAAAAACCTGATTTAATATATCAAAAATGTGAGAAATTTTACACATAAAATAATAAGACGTTAATGGGAAAAAGGATATCTGAATAAATAGACCATGTTCATGAACGCCATTGCAATCATTTATATTGTGAAGATTTCATTTCCCCTTTATGTGTATTTTCAATTGAAAACAAAATCTCAAGATGTTTATGCACTTATGTCTTTGTGAAAATTGACATAATATGCTAAAATTTATAGGAAACTACAAAAAAATTTAAAATGCCAAAAAATCTGTAGTAGAAGATAACAGCTGGTGTCCTTACTCTATCAGATGTCAAGACTTACTAGAAATCTATATAAAGACAGTATGGTGTTTTCACAAAAAGAAACAAATACTAAAGCAAGAGAATAAAATGTATAGAAATGCCTCACATATATAAGATAGTTGCTTTTGCAAAGTTAGAAGTGCACATCAGGAGAGAAAGATAAATACATGTTTTTAAACTAGTGACCCTCTATGCACATTACTGTAGTTGTTATTCCACCTCACAACATATACAAAAGTCAACCCAATGTAGTTAAGAAGTAAATTAAGAAAGGTCATAATATTCAAGGTCATGCTATAAGTCGATTGTATTTCTACACACTAGCAACAAGCAAGAGGGAATGAATTTTTTTAAAAATAACATTTATAAAAACATCAAAATCACAAACATGCTTAGAAATAACTTTAACAAAAAATATACAAGCATAAAATTTTAAAAACCTACAAAATATTACTAAGGGAAATTGAAGAACACCTAAATACAAGGGGAAGCATTTGATATTAATAGATTGGAAACCCAATGGTGTTAAAATTTCACCTCCTGTTTAATTAATGTACAGATTCAATAAACTTCCAATCAGAATTCCAGCAGGATAATTTTTATATTACAAAATCCGATTATGAAAGTTTCATGGGAATTCAAAGGCCCTACATTAGAAAAACATTGAAAAGAAATGTTTTCAAATTTATACTACCTGACTTCAAGATTTAACATAAAGCTTCTGGAACCAAAGACAATGGAATAATATAAATCACAGAAAAGAGGCATCACCAACAACAAAATGAGTAAAGAGTACAGAAATAGAACAAAGGCATCAAGGTAATTGAAAAGACTAGGATAAATTTTCAATAAATTGTGGTGAAAGAACTGGATATTTACAAGAAAATATAAATATCGAATCCCCCACAGATCAAAAACAAACATTGATTTGAAGTGTATTACACACTTAAAGACAACTACTGACATTATAAAAATTAAACAAGAAAATATAAGAATATATTTTACAAATTGTGATAAGCAAAGATTTTTAGATAAAATATATAAATGTCTGATCCTAAGATAAAAAATAAATTAATCCTCATTAAAATTTAGAATATATTTTAAAAAATAAATCATTTAGAAAATGAAAAGGTAAGTCAAAGCAGGAGAAAATATTCAAATTGCACTTTTACGATAAAGAACTTGTATGTAGACAATATAAAGAAATGTTAGCTTTTAGAATACCCCAAATATATAGGCAAAATGTTTAGATATATCATTCAAAGAATTTGCAAATGGCTAGTAAGCATATGTAGATATGCAAGATTATCAGTTATCAGGATAATGAAAACTAAACCCTCCAACTTTAATACTTAAAATCCAATAAAACTTTCACAGCATTCTTCTATATCATACTTCCAAAGTAGAGACAATAAAAACGTCCATCAATGGCTGAAAAACACAAATAGTGATGTGTTCAGCAGTAACAATGAATGAATTTCTTATACAGGTAGCAACATGAACGAATCTAAAAAAACAAAAATCCAGATACAAGGAGTATCTATGATTTGTCATGTAAACTCAGAGATTTAGAGAGCTAGTAAAAGTGTTGGTCATATCTTTACAAGACTGCAAACATTTCAGAAGCAGAAATAAAGTAGAAAATGCTTGGCATATTGGAGACTGTCACTGATGAGGTCAGTAAAGCACTGTGGACATAGTTAAGTTCTACACAACCATCCACCACTGATCATAATGCTACCTTGGATTTACTATCCAATGATGGTTTTGTTCATCTAATCTTTACTACAATGGGCTTGGTGGCTCACGCCTGTAATCCCAGCACTTTGGGAGGCTGAGATGGCTGGATCACCTGAGGTCAGGAGTTCGAGACAAACCTGGCCAACATGGTGAAACCCCATCTCTACGCAAAATGCAAAAAATTAGCCGGGCGTGGTGGCGGGCGCCTGTAGTCCCAGCTACTCAGGAGGCTGAGCCAGGAGAATGGCGTGAACCCGGGAGGCGGAGCTTGCTGTGAGCCCAGATCGCGCCACTGCACTTCAACCTGGGCGACAGAACAAGACTCTGTGTCAAGAAATAATAATAAAATAAAATAAAGTAATAAAATAAAGTAATAAAATAAAATAAAATAAAATAAAATAAAATAAAATAAAATAAAATAAAGTAATAAAATAAAATAAAATAAAATAAAATAACTGACTTTGTCCACTCCAGCCTCTTTCTCAACAGTCACTAATCTGTGCTACAAGTAAGAGGCCTCCATTTTTCCACATTTATTCAACTGTTTATTATCAGTATACACATGTGACATTTGAAATTCCTTCACTTTCTTCAATTTGGTGCTCAAATTGTGCCAGATATGGCTAATAGCTGGAACATGCTTCCTTGTAACAACTCTATCATATCTCTGACTATATCTGTATCTATATCTGTCTATCTAATGATAGATTGATAGATGGACGATAGATAGATAGCACAAAGACAAACAAAATACTAAAGGAACAGAATAAAATATATAGAAATACCTCACATATATAAGATAGCTGATTTTGCCAAGTTACAAGTGCACATCAAGAGAGAAAGATAGATATATGTTTTATATTTAAATATAGATGTTTAATATATATGTTTAACATATGACTCTGTAACAATGCAAATTACTGTAGTTGTGATAATATATATAAATTCCTTATTTCTTAGGATAAGTAAATGTTCTACCTTTATTATTATTGGTCTGTTGTGGTTTTCGCTTTCTTCCTGATTCAATCTTGGGAGGTTATTCATTTCTTCTACTTTTTCAAATTTGTGAGCATGAAGGTGTTACTAATAGTCTCTGGGGATCTTTTGCATTTCTGTGTGATTGGCTGGTTGTAATGTCATCTTTGTCATTTCTGATTGTGGCTATTTGGATCTTCTCATTTTTTTTATTTGTTAATGCCGCTAATGGTCTATCACTCTTGTTTATTCTTTTGAAAAACCAGCTCTTGGTTCAATTGATCTTCTGTATAAATTTTGAGGTATTAATTTCATTCAATTCTTTGCTGATTGTAGTTATTTATTTTCTTCTGCTAGCATTAGGGAAGGTTTGCTCTCTCTCTCTCTCTCTCTCTCTCTTTTTTTTTTCTCTTTTTGTTTTTTTTTAGTTCTCTTTTGCACAATATTAGATTGTTAATTTGCTAGGGGTCATTATCTTACATGAAACAGAAAACCAAATACTACGTGTACTCACTTATAAGTGAGAACTAAATGTTGAGTACCTGTAGACATAAAGGTGGGAAAAAAAGATACCAGGTACTCTAAAGCGGGGAAGGAAGGAGCGTTGTTGCAGGCTGAAAAACTACACACTGAGTACTACGCCCACTACCTGGATGACAGAATCAACCATACCCCAAACCTCAGCATCACACAGTGTATCTGTGTAGCAAACCTGCACATATACCCATTGAATAGAAAATAAAAGCTGAAATCATTTTTTTAAATTATCTTTAATAAATATTGCATATATTTAAGATGTAAAACAATGCCAAAAAAGCAGTATCTATGAAGAATCATTTAAATCATGTGTACATACATAGTTCTAAAAAGAACTAATTTTACATGAACATATTTGTGAGTCTTCCTCAAAATATATTAATAATAAGTAATGCATTACAATAAATGGACAAATAATTGAAACACTGACTTATGTGTATAAAAATACAGATTTTTATCATCCACAAATATTAGCTATGAAAGTATATTTTCTGAAAAAATAATACCTTCAGCATGATTGTTCATGGCCACATAATCAATCATCTTAAAAAAGGGTTGTAATGAGAATAACATATTTTAATTAAATGACATTATTAGCAAGTTTCATTCTAAACAACCTATTCATTTTTATTAGAAATCAACTGATTTATACCACACTGCAGTTAAACTGTACAAGTACATGCTAATGATATAAGCTGACTCTGCTGAGACTCGTTACCATTTAATTTCAAAAAGATTAAATAACAAAATCAAACATTTACGAAGAATACTGGGTTTGGTAATCAGATTTGATGTGAGCAATAAATGATGATAGAGTAAAATTAAAGATAAAACTCTAAAGAAACTGAAACATTTTCGTAGAGAAAAAAACATGTTGCTTTCAGGATAAGTCTTAAATACAAAAACACAAAAATGTTAAATATAAAAGAACGGAAATAATATACATTTTGCCAACACTAATACAAAATGCTTGTATAGTTACACTAACGTGATTTTTTTCAACTAAATAAGTGTCCTTTTGTTCAATAGCATAGCCAAGCATTAGTCCAGTTCTCTGTAGTTCAGTGTATGTTTTTCATGGGATGTGATTTTTGCTGATGGACAAAATATTAGGGATTACTGGTGTGCCCTCTGCTGTACTCCCTTTCTTCCATATCTTTGCCATCAGTTCCTGGCTTGCGTAGATCTGGAGATTCTGACTGATTGACAAGTTACAGTAAGCAGACAGAGACTTATAATTCAATACCAAAGATGTCAGCCTTGAGTAATGAAAGTGAATCAAATGTTCCCCCGAATCAAATATCTAAATAAGAAATAAAGACTTTAAAATAATTTGGCTCTATATTAAGTAATTACTTATATTACTTTAGAAGACTTACTTCCCCATCCTTTTTTCAGAATCTTCACAGTTTAGTACATAATACAACTAGTATCCTAGCAGTGAAAAAAATGCATTTCAATTTCAAAACCTATATATTTACTGAGCATATTGAACTATGTGCTTGTAAGAGTGCCAGGTTCAATGACTAAAACAGTACATAAGAAAATATCTATTTTTGAAGAGGATCTTTGTCAAGATCTCAGAGGTACAGGCTAGTGATTTGGTACTTACAAAGCAGCACAGCAAGTGGTGTATGGATTCAGCCAACCCAATTCCCTGGTTATGATAGAGTTTAATTTCAAAGGGCTTAGCAACCTGCATAGCATCCAGAGTGTCCACTTTAAGGAGGCCAGTCCAGCGTATGGACTTCAGGAGAAAGGAGCCATGATTTACTTTCCTCAAGTTATTTTTCTACATAAAAATGAAGACATTATTAAGGGATACATTTGGCCACTGGGGCATAAAATCCCAAATTTCTCTGAAATTTAGCTTTTCTGGATATTGTAGGGCTAAAGCCAGAAACTCAGGGAACCTTTTTCATCAGAGTACATAATTATTGAACTTAAAGAAGGTGATGTTCTGGAACAGGGGTTCACTTTTACGTAAAGTGAGCCAATGTTTGAAAGAATTACAACACACCAGAAAAGTTCAGGCATTACTTTCCGAGCTGACGAGCACAATTAATGTCTGTCCTCTGTGACTCTATGAAGCTTCCTGGACAACCCTTTAACTTGCACATCGAAATAATCTGCTGCACTTCTGTTTTACCCATTAGACTATTAACTTGGCAAGGAATAGGGCTTTGCTTTATGTACCATGCAATCATTAACATACTTATTAGTACAGAGTAATAGTTTAACATGTAGAACTCTAGCAGTTGTTTAATATTTAGAACTGAGCCAAATTGCTGACGTTAGCGGGGAAAAAAAGGCAAAAAAATACTAAATAAATACACTCCAGCTCAATTCTGAGACAAAATTACATAGACAAAAATATGCAAGATGTATACAATATAACTAAATTTGTCAAATTAAGCAGATTATTATCTAAACTTTACATAATGCATAAAGACTTGCTCATTGATTAAACGCAGAAACAATTTAAATTATTTCAAAGATCTTTATTGAGAAAGAATCAATATACTGACTTTACATTCTTTAAAAAAGAAACCTAATTGGCCTAAATTTATTCTTGAAAACTCTATTAAATGTGACATATTCTAGCATTAATGTTTGAGATATTTTGATATTGTGTATTACACCCTAAGTATATGTCCTTTTCTATGTTAATTATAACATTTAAAATAATATTACCTTATTTCACATTTACACAACATATGCTAGTTTTTAAGAACCATAGTGATATATGTAATCCCAAGATTTGCTCTCAAGTCTCAGATATGACAATTCTCTGACTAATAAAGTCATTTTATCACTTTAAATCACAAATTATCCTTTTAAAAAATTTTGGAAAAGGTATATGATATGTGAAAGTGTTTTACAACTATACATGATTGTTTGAAATGAAGAATAAGATATTATGTATACTTCTCAAATTTCTCAAAGATTACTGTCCAGGTTAAAAAGAGGAACATGGTATTTTGTTTGCTTTTTGTTTTTGTTTTTCTCTGTGATCAGAATTCATTTTATGGGAGATCTAATTCCACCTAATTGTAAGAGTTGTACTACATTCATGCACAGTTGTTGAAATTAAATACCTCTAAAAACCACCACCAACAATCACAAACCCTAATAAAATAAATGTAATCATTGGCAGATTTAATTTCATCTATAAAAGGAAGAAAATGGGGGAACAGCATAAATAAAATAACATTTAAAACTACTACATAAAAATATAAAGCTTCCATGCATAACAGGATTTACATCAAGATTTATTTTACTTGGTTTTGTTTTGGTTTTGTTTATTAGTAGACTCCACTACATAGCTTTAGCACCTTTTCTGGATTCAACTTTTCCCAGGAGTGACTTTTCTCATTCCATTTATATGTCCCAGGAGAGAAAACAAGCAATCATCCCATGGCTATCGAAAGAACAGTAATCCTGAACTCTTATAAATAATTTTAAAAAAAATGAAAATATACAGAGTTTACATAAAATCAAAGCTGCAAACAGCTACAGCAACAAACTGATATTTATTACCAAGAAATATTTTTGATATATAAAAACGAACAAGGTGTTTAAATTTTGAAGAAACACATTTACTACCCAGAATTAAATCAGTTTTATAACTTGCAAGCTGCTTTAATCTGTCACAGAAAGGAAGAATGATGATTATATATTATAGGTAGTTAAAGATGGGGTTTTTTAAAACAATGATTCGGGTTAGGGTAACCCAAGAATATGAAATAGTTTCATGACCTATTATATCCATTATGTTTGGAATAATAGTACAAGACAGTTATATGACATAATAATAAATAGTCTCTGAGGCTAAGAAATTTAAAAGAGTATTTTTCATCATTGATATCACTAACTAGCAGTTATTGAACATTTAGTGGAAACTTGACTCTAATGGGTATTGACCCTGTAAAGAATAAGATTTTAATATAGACTGCTTTCCCATAAGCTAGACATTGTAGCTATTCATGCAAAATTAAAAGCTTTTTCTCACATAGTCACTATGTATAAAACCAGGAAAAAAACGAGTTACAACTTTTAATCATTACATATCTGAAAGATATGCAATCTGAGACAGACTTTTAAGAATAAAAAAGAAAATATCAAACAAAAGGTATCTGAGGCAGGACAGAATAAAGAGTTACACAAGTTCAACATAAATCTATCCAAGAAGGATAGAAAGGATAGAATTTTATTAAGCAACCAAAAATGTTAAGATAAAATAATTAAATCATTTTCAATCTATATCCTACCTGAGCCAATCCACATCTAGACAATTATGCACCAGACACCCTGCACCTGGACACTGCATACATGATTCCCCTAATAGTATAACAAGTTCTCCTCTTCACGAACATCAATAGCAAGACACACATAGTCACGTTCCTCTTACCACATCTTACTCTGGCATTACCCTGCATACTGAATAAAGTGCCACTGTAAAGAAATCTTTATCTCTGTTTTAACTGTTCTGTAATCCATAGTGATATCTTCAACCAAGTTAGTTGTTCATTCCATGACCACACATCTTGCTCAGTCATCTGTAACATACTGAAGGCTAAAATGAGCATGGTCAGCATTTGTTGAGTAATAAGTACCAAGGTTTGTGTTAAAAAGTTTTAACTGGTGTTAGCTGATCCAATGATTAAAGTAAATGTATACATTAGATACCACTGACATCTCAATTTTACAGATGAGAGACTAAGGTACAGAAAGTTTAATATTCTTGACAAAGAAATAAAGTATAGAAGCTGCCATTCAGAATTTAAATCTAAGCAGTTGTAATCTTAATCCGGCAATGTGAAGGTTTCTTAGGCTTTCAATTAATCCTACAGTAACATGAAACTATCGATCTGCTAAATGTATATATATAAATATATATATGTGCTTGTGTGGATATATATTCATATATATATATATATATATATCCATAACGTCCATCAGAAGCAGTTTGCTTTCAGCTGATGAGGTTAGTAATGCACCTTCACTGTCCCGACTCAGGGCTATATAAACCCTCCAGTCCTACTTTGTAATTTAACTTCCAGGGAATTTGATTGCCTTTTCTTTTCCTAAAATATCACACTGGTTCATTGTATTGATGACATTATACTTATTGGACTTAGCAAAAAGTGGTAACTATCCTAGACTTTTATTGGTATGGCATTTGGGTTTGAGAGGATGGGAAATAAATATGACTAAAATTTAGGGGATTTCTGTCTCAGTTAAACTTCTGGGAGCCTAGTGGTGTGGAACATATCAAGATATACCATCTAAGGTAAAGAATATATTGTTTCATCAGGCCCCTTCTGTAAGGAAAAAGGAGATATAACACTTAGTTGGTCTCTTTGAATTTTAGAGGTTACATACCTTGAGTACGTTATTCTGAATCATTGCCCAGTGACCCAAAACACTGCTACTTTTGGTTTGGTCAGAACATGAGAAAACTCTACAACAGGTTCAGGCTGTTGTGCAAGTTGTTATGCTACTTGGACCATATGGTACAGTATATCCAATCAATCTGGTGCTTGAAGTCTCAGTGGCAGATACGGATGCTGTTTGGTATATTTGACAGTCTCTTACAAGTAAAATTTAGCAAAGGTCTTTAGGATTCTGGAACAAGGCCCTGCCATCTCCCAAGGATAACTAGCTCTTTTTGGGAAAACAACTTTCAGCCTGTGCCTGGGCCTTAATAGAGAAAATAGTTCACTTTCTTTGGAAGGAAAAATTGCCAGAGTTGTGGTCATATACCAATTCATCGGCTGTGGCCAACAATTGGACTGGGTGGTCAGGGAATTTAAGAGAATGTGATTGAAAAACTGGTAACAAATTTAGGGTGAGATATCCCCTCTGACTTGACAAAAACATTAAAAATAATTGTTTTTCATGTGAATTTTCTCCAGAGAATCGCCTCAAAAGAGGAGAATTTTAACTATCAAGTGGATAGGATAACCTTTTATGTGAATTCTAGTTAGCCTCTTTCCCTGCTGGCTCATGTAAAGAGTGGCCATGGTGTCAAGGGTGGAGGTTATGCAAGGGATCAGCAAAAGAGACTCACACTTACCAAGGCCAACTTGGTTATGACCTCTATCAAGTGCCCAAACTGCTAGCAGTAGAGATCAACACTGAGCCTTTGATATGGCATCATTCCCTGAAGTGATCAGCTTCTCTCATAGAAGGGGCAGTGCTTTGTCTTTTTTTGAAATAGACACTCTGAATATAGATTTGCTTTCCCTGCATGTAATTCCTCTGCCAAAACCGCAACCCATGGACTTAAAGAATGCCTTATTAATCATTACAATATTCTATACAGCATTGCTTCTGATCAAGTAACATACTTTAGAACAAAGGAAGTGAGGCAATGAACTCACGCTCATGGAATTCGCTGACTCTACCATGTCCTTGCCATAAGTAGTTGGTTTGATGAAATGGCCATTTAAAGACTCAGTTAGAGCTGCTGGCAGTATCTTGTAGGGCTTCAGAAAGTATCTCCAGAAGGTGGTATGTGCTCTGAATCAACATCCAGTGTAAAGTTCTCTTTTTCCAGTAACCAGGATTCACAGGTCCATGAATCAAGGAGTGGAAATGAGAATGGAACCCCTTGCTATTACCCCTAATGGCACACTGGGAAAATTTTTGCTTCCTGTTCCAGTGACGTTATGATCTGCTGGCCAAAATGGTTTAGTTCCAGAGAATGGAATTCTTTCTAGGTAAAATTGTAATAACTCTGTTGAACTGGAACTTATGACTGTATCTTCACTTTGAGCTTCCTCAAGAGGAAAAAAAAAGAGAAGTTATGGTGTTTGCTAGAGTGATTAATTTTGAATACCAGTGGGAAATTGGCCTACTCCTCCACAATAGAGGTAAGGAAGAGTATGTCTTTAATACAGGAGCTCCCTTAGGGAATCTCTTAGTAATCTTATGCCTTGTGGTTAAGGTCAATGAAAAGCTACAATTCAAAACAGGCATTTCCAATAATGGAGCAGACCATTCAGGAATAAAAATGTCTTAATCTTTCCATGCTTCTCTAACTGAAGACCACAGACAGTAATTTACAAGGAACAGAAATGTATTTCTCATAGTTCCTATGACTGGGAAGTCCAATATCAAATCATCATCATCTGTTGAGGGACTTCTTACTGCATCCACATACAGCACAAGGTGAAAGGTTAAAAGTTGATGCACAATGTGTCCTTAAATGGCAGAAGGGCAGAAGAGGAACATGCTTCTGTAAGCCCTTCTTACAATGCCATTAATCCATTCATGAGAGCAGAACTCTCATGACCTAAACATCTCCCATTAGTCCCCACTTCCCAACACTTTTACATTGAGGATAAAATTTCCAACATATATATTTTAAGGGACACATTCAGAACATAGCAGAAGGCTTGGGTCACTCCTGCAGGTAAAGAGGTAAAATACCATAACCAGTTGAAGTGCTTGCTGAAGACAAAACAAGTACAGAATGAATAGTGGAAGAAAGTAGTTATAAATACCAACTATGACCACATGACCAGTAACAAAAATAAGAACTGTGACTGTCATGCATACTTTATCCTTATTTTGCTTTCAAGATGTTTCCGTGTATATACACATATGTAGTTGGATGATAGATTGATGATAAATTGACTTATCTTTGTTTTCTTTCCTCTTGTACTCACTTATTACCTAACATAAGATATATTCATTATATACTGTAGTATTGAAGCATTTTAAATTTTAATCATATTAATCTAGTAACCAGATAGCAAAGAGAAGAGTAAATATCACTCAGACTATCTCCTCCTCTGGGAAAGGGACTGTACATTTCTTATAGTTGCATGCCAGTTAGTTGCAATGTTTAGTGCAACTCAAAAAATAATTTAAAAGAAAAATATTAATACCCACTTATGGATTGTTTACTTTGCTTTCCTCTTGGATACCTCCCTGTACATATACTTCCTGCTGGCAGCAAACTATGAAAAATTGATGTCAGAGTAAAACTTGAAAGCAAAAATAAATAATCCTTCCTGGACACTCCATATCTAGCTGAGATTCTTTAGCATCAGTTTCCCTCTTCCCTCCTCAGATAGTTATGATGGTCAGTTCCTTTAAAGATTCTCTATATTCACCATGATCCATTGGTTTGTGTTGAAAATAAGACCAATGCAACTCTTAGGACATTTATCACAGAACAAAATAGTCAGTTAGGCAATTTATCCACTTTGCCTCTTATTTTCATGGCAATCAGCAAAGAGCTATTTCTAGGCATATTACACATTTCTTCCATGAATTCTGTGGTCAATCTGTAGTATATTATGATTTTGTTTCTAATACCTACCTGTTCGGAATGCCTTTCGTGCCTCCTCTCATAATTGTGTAGTGTATTTTCCTATCTCTCTAATTCAGAGATCGGTCATAAGATTTGCTTTGGCTAGTGGATTATGAATGGTTGTGGTGTCTTCAGAGGATTTAAAATGTGCTTGCATAGTTTATCTTGGCCCTTGAACTCCTGCTGTTCTATCAGAAAACATGCCTTGGGTACTTCTAACTAAGGAAGATAAAAGAAACATCATATACTCGGAGCTAACCCACAAATGAAACGAAGCTGAACCTAACACTGCTTGAAACAGAGCTAACCATCCAAGCCCAGCTGAGATTAGCCAAGCCTCTTCCCATCCACAGACCTGGAAGCATGAGAACAAAAGCTTATTATAGTAAGTCACTAAATTTTGAATGAGTTTTAAGTACTATTTTTTAATTAAAAAAAAAACTGGATCATAAAGCACATTTTCTAAATTAAATTCAAAGTTCACCTGGCTGGTTAGTTGATTCCTATTCCCATTCTATTCTCGCTTGCTGTAACTTATGACCCTAGCTTCTGTTATAGCAAAGCTGCAGCTCATTTTCTCCTAAAATTCTTCCTTATATGTAGATGGAAAGTAGCTGAGATTTAGAGATAACTTGAATGTTTACTATATTGAAAGAACTATTATTTTCAGGTTTTTTTTTTTTTTTTTTTTTTTTTTTTTTTTTTTTTTAAAGAGAGGCTGAAAATTGCCTAAATAACTCTTTTTTTAGGTCTGCATGACATGGGATATCTTGCCAAATACTTTACCTCTCCGCTATTGGTGTCAAAGTAAAGAGTGTACTTTTTGACTCAGAGTGTCTGTCTCTCCCTTATCTTTTGAATTTTTCAAAGTTTTCTCTTTCTGTTTCATGAAGTACACAGATGACAAATGAGAAAGATTGAACGTGAATATGCTACACATTTACGTCACCATCTCCTAGTCCTTATTCAGACTGTACATTGTGCAGAATGTAAATAGCATTAAAATATCTCAATAATTTTAAGTCATAAATTGTCCCATTACATTGATTATTGCTTTTTATAATTACTACCAAATTTCAACTATTTTTTCTATATATTTACTGTTAAAAGCCCACTGATTATAGCTGTTTACTGGTTTGAAAAGAGTTTTCTCTAGGTTAAGACAGAATACATGCCTGGTTTGATAGTAATTTTTTAATGCAGACTAGCAAAGCCATATACAAACTATCTGATTCCCTGGCTGCATTTGTATTTTTGTCATGAAAAAAATAATAACCTCCTTCCCATTTGAGAGCTATTACTTTATCCTTGCACCCTGAATGGCCCATATTTAATGTCCTTCAAATGCTAGTTTTGAGGCTGTTAATCCTTAACTATCTGATTCAGAGACACTAGTTCTGCAAATACTTTGTCAAATTGCAATATTATAACTTATTCTTGACACTAGTTCTGTAAAATATTTTCTTATATTGCAATATTATAACTTATTCTTGAAGCAGGTTCTACTTGCTTTTATAAGATTCCAGGTAAAGTAAAGGTCTTATGTTTTATAGTTCATGTCCAGATTTCACACAAAATCTCTGTGAAATGATTGGATTATCACATGCTTAAAAATCCTCCTGCTAATCAAGCATGAGAAGCCAAAAAATATACACTGCACAGATGGGCAGTTAATTTCTTTTCCATTGAGCTTGCAATGTGCTCCATGATGTTCTAGCAGCTGTGATGAGAATGGTGGATGTCCCCAATCTATGCTTCATTTAACTTCGGGAATTCTAAAAGATTGCATTGTGTGAAAAATAAAAACGTATTTTAAAGCAATGGAGCTTGGTGTCCTGAAGCAACATTTCATTTTAACAACTAAGTTTTAGGTACAAATGTTGGTACTTACATATTTCATTCTTCTGACAACTTTACCATCAACTTAGATTGTATTTCATCACTAAATTATACTGTCAACTTAGTCCTAGACAGCTTATGAAAATCAATGGAATTTTATAATAGACAACAGAAGAGTGATGTGGTAAAAATTGTGTTTCAATTGTTTGCCACTCAAGTTTATTTTTCACAAATATCAATAATACCACATTGTATTTGTATAACACTTTGATATTCAAAATTATTTTCCTGTCAAATGGGAATAAAATGCTTGTACTACCTACTCAGAGCTGATGATGTCATTACCCAACATAAAAGAAATAAAAATGCTTTCTAAAGTAAAGAATGCTACAAGAGATAAGGGATTATCATTGCCATCACGTCTGAGAATTTTAGTCAGTAAAAATCACAGAGGCTTTGAAATGAGACCTGGATTTCAGTTCTGGTTCCATTCCTTATAATGTTTGCAAAACTTGGCAGTTGTCTTACCTCTGCACTGAGCCCAAGGGATTTTGTGTATAAAATTTGAATAATTATAAACTATATATATGGTATGTGTGTTTGTGTATGTGTGTGTGTGTGTCTATGCATGCATGTTTGAAAATTACAGAAGGTTTTATAAGAAAAATGTATAGTTCAAGGTTACACTAATATCTGATAATCAGGTTTAAAATGTTACAAATAATAAAAGCCATTATTAAAAGTATTAAGTGTGAATAAACTGGTGTGAGACACATTTTAACAACAGATATTAAGGGTCTGAACTTCACCAAATAAGTAATAAGAAGTATAATTATAATGACTGAAGGGAATCATCTTTCATTTGTCCTTCACCTAGTATGCCTAGGAGTATAGTATTCTTTTCTCAAAAAAAATTGTTTTTGATAATAGTATCTCTAACGTATTTGTAACTGCTAGATTATGTATCAGACAACGGAACTCCTTTAAAATAGAACCTTTGTTAAATTTTTAGAGAGCACTCAAGACTCCTCCATATCATCCTCTCCCAGTCTTCAAGAAATGGTCAAGTCACCGCATCCCTAGGGAAAAGGGTTATGCAGGTTTTAGGATAGTAAAATCCTTGAGCTGTCAAGACAATGGGTAATGTTGGTATGCTAAGTTCAATTTTGTGATATATATAGTTATGGTCTTTTTTGATGTTTCCTCCAACATAACCAGGGTTGTGAGAGTGGTGGCCATGTTCTTTGATTTCCTAACTTTTAGTCTTTTCTTTTTATTTTTAATTTTTGCGGCTACATCCTAGGTGTAAAGAACTCTTTTGCTTGCACATTTTTTTCTATCAAGATGATAGAACTAGTGGAAATAGTAGCATGCTCCATTTCCTCATAAAAGATACTCATTAATTTCTAATTAAGATGCTTCTTAATTTCTTATGGTCCCTTAGTTAGAATTGATTGTCTTTCTTACTTTATAATTTGCACCACTCTGAAGGACACAAAGATCTAGGCCTTCTCCTTTTAGAATTAACCCCTACTACTCCCTATTTTTAATTTCATGCATTCTCTCTTCTTTCTCTCCCCTTCTCCGTATGTATTTCATATGTTAAATGTTGCTTTCCACAACAACCTTCTATTTTGCTTTATGTCCCAAGCTCAACGGTCTAGGGTTAATGAGCTAAAGCCCTGGTTTATTAAGGGTTGATGAGCTGAACTCTGATGTGGCAGATATGTTTGCACCAATCATTACATCTTCTCTCTCTTCAACTCTCCATTAAAAATTCAAGCATTGGACTTCATTATTTCCCTACTACGTGATGTAATCAATCTTTTAATTGCTTACATGTCTATCTCCCCTCCTTCCTCACTAGAATACAAACAACAGGAAGGGAGAAGTTTTAATTTTTATTTTCCCTATTGTTCATAAGGGTGCCAATAAATAGCAGGTTAGTAAACAATAATTGGTGTAAAGTAAATCAGGAAACAAATATAAAACTTTTATTTGAATGTCAATAAAAAACAAATTTTCAGATTTCAGACTGCCCAGGATAGGGCAGAGCTGTCTTCTTTGTGTTCCAGCTAAGCACACTGGAGCTCTACCACAGGGTTAACTCAAAACCCAGCTAATAGGCTAGGCATGATGGCTCACACCTGTAATCCCAGCGCTTTGGGAGGCGGTGGCAGGTGGATCCCTGGAGTTCAGGAGTTACAGAATTATCCAGGCAGAATTTGCAGTAAGCCGAGATTGGTCCACTGCACTCCACCTTGGGCGACAAAGTGAGACTTTGTCCCAAAAAAAAAAAAAA
>NW_012101242.1:367818-398025 GCF_000951045.1 Mandrillus leucophaeus
ATATATATATATATATATATATATATATATATAACAACAACAACAACAAAAGACAGCTAACAATAAATGATTGCTTTACTTTCCTTGTGATTATATATCTCAGGATTCTCTCAGTTTGTGTTGGTTTAAGGATAATGCAAAATTCAAAATAATACCGCATTGATATATACTATCTAATAGAATTTCAAAATATTGTTTTTAAAAAATAGCATAATTTTTACAGCTGATAAAGAAAACTGTAATCATTTTATAAAACACAGAATAGAAAAGTATGAGAAAAACAAGCATAATTCTAAAATAGGGAAGGAACATTATAAAATATAATGCTTTTAATTCATGCATTTCTCCTAGGTATATTTATATTTTCATTGTCAACTTATTTATAATCTTTTCTAATGTAATTTTGCATGCTATAACATGAGTAGTGTGGTCCCCATCATACGCTGTGTATAACATAAATTCTAAAATTCACATTGGGCACCATATTATCAACTATATTGTATTTATCGAGATCCCAATGTTGGGAATTTTTGTGGTTGTTGTTTTGGGCTCTAATTTTCACGAATTACTGTCACTGGTATGATTAAAAATTATCTACTGAAAGCCACTTGATCTTACAGGAAAGAAAAACTACATCCATAACAACTTAATTAACCAATCATCATATTTTGAGAATGAGAATTTTAACTCAAGTGCTTTATTTATTATTACAATATTCTTTAAAATTGTACACGGTCTTGAAAACAAACACCTAGGATAATCATGGAAACCTCATATTACTTTTAGAGAAGTGGTGAATCACAACTAATTTTACAACAAGATTTTAGTTTATTTGTAATTAAAATATATAATTAAGTACATATTTATAAGATTAAGCAGGTCTAAAATAAGTCAATAATAAGAGACCACTCAGAGATAGTGAGGGGCAACTTCTCTACAGCCAAATGGTTCTGGATGTCTAGAAATTAAGAAAAAAAAAAAAGTCATGTTTGTGGAGAAGAGTCAAAGAAGGGTTCTGGTCATTTTATTTATCCTTTATTGATTTCTCAGCCTGTGACTTTTTTTAGCAATGGGTTGAGTATAGCAATAGAGTGTGCTATATGCAATGGATAACAGCACAAAATTAGGGAAAAAGAGTAATTGCATTTATTTTAAAATGGTCTCAGTGTTCAAGCTCAGAATTGTTGGTAATATGTGTTTTGTAATACAATGTATATGTATATATAACAATTTTATAGTCACATATACATAAATACATGTATATATGTTCATGTATATATTTTGATTTATGTTTATATATTTATATATCCATAAATCATATATGTATAAATACATAAATCCATGTATTTATGTATTTTTCCCAAAAATACATCCAGGTTGAAAAACACTAATTTAAATTGAAAAATATATTTGATATTATTATTCTATTTTAATTTGCTAGATATTACTTGATACAATGAAATAAAATTAGAGATTATAACAACTTGTTTAAAATAATTAAAATATTAAAAAAGTAAATACTAAGATCTCCTTGTGTTAATTGTATTTGAAAATAATCACAATTAAACTAATACTTTAATTCTAAATTATAAAGAAAACTCCATAAATGCTCTTTGACCTATTGATTTCCAGTGATTATCCCTAGATAGATGTTACAGCAATAAATACCAGAGGAACTGAGATAATTAGGCCATAATTTTAAATTTTAGGGTATACTTTCTATTTTTAATTTTATTTGAAAATGGACAAGTCAGAAAGTAATTGTTAAAAGTGGTCTTCAGAGTCAAACAGGTGTTTTGGTTACTAGCTCAACTTTGGTGAAATTCAGTGGGAATCTTGAAAGCTAATTAAACATATGTAAAAGACACACTTCCCTATGAGAGCTTTACTTTCTCTATAAATTTTTTTTGGAACTGCCATAGTCACAGCTGGGAAAACTAAACACCTGCTTTAAAGGGACTCATGAATGTTTAATCCTGATGAGTAGATTGTTCCATTAAGATCCAGGCAAACAGAACAGATCAAGTAAACATGAAAACAAAATAATCACTACCCCAGAGGCATTTCTTTACCATACTTTCGTTCAACTATTCTACTTTTGTGCAAAATATTATCTGTATTTTCTACCGTCCATGATTATATGTGTATTTGTGCATATTATGAAAATTAAGGGACATATATAAAACATGAATAAGAATATTTGATATGACTTTTAATCCTTTTCTTAACGTTTAAATAATTTAAATATTGCATATGAATAAAATCACATCAAAAGTTTTAATGTTTATAAATTTTATAAACTTTATAAAATTAAATTAAAAATTAATTTAAGTTTTGTGAGACTTATAAAAGTATTTATGTAATTTTTATGAGTTAGTTAATTTATAAAATAAATCATTTATATAATGTATAAAAATGAAATACATATTTTACACAATTTTTATAAAATTTTATATATATTCTAAAAATTTTATTGTTTGCAAACGGCTGAAGTAATTCTGAGTAAAATCATTTTTTCCTCAACTTGAAATATAACACATTCTGCAAACAATTAACTCCTATAATGAATCTAAATTATGCCTAAGTGATATTTGTAAAGCAGGACAGCCGTACATAAAATGAAATATTTTATTTACACCTACCCACAGATTCCATTTGACTCATGTAAACAGAATTAACATACATCATGTAAAAACTGTAAAAAGTTATCAAATAACTTTTAAGTTCAGAATATAAAGCAGTCCTTTACGAAATAAGAGTGTGTGAAAGAGAAAAATCTCTAATTAGATGTATTATAAATCAGATTGTTGCTCACAGCTATTTTGTAATCATTCTCTCAATTCTTATTCTATACACTACTAAGTTAGAGAATATAAATAAAAATAGAAAACAACCAAAAATATCAACAAATTTTATAAATTATTCAACAATACAGTATAACATCTACTATAAGTGTACACTGAAAGATGTCTGCCAATCTTTCAACATTTGTTCTATTGTCATTGACTATTGGAGTGGATTTTAAGATATCCATTGGCAAAGACATAAGACATATAACATCATTTTTTCACATCTTTAATATGGTTTCTTATTAGGAATGAGTAACAGGATACAATTATATAGTTACTCTGCTCACTTAGTAGAAAACTAGGGTTATAAAAACAAAGTGATTCAGTGGCATCTAAATCCTCAGAAATCTCAAAGTCAGTGGAAATTAAATTTTTAAAATGTCCTGAACCACAAATCCTATCAACTCACCTTGCAAGTATATATTGTATTTGTTCCTTTATTTCCATATCCACCATCAGTACCCCCAAAATACAATACTATATCTTCTGTCTGACTACAGCTCTAGCTTCCTAACCATTCTACCTTTATTCATCCTTTTACTCTTACCTATTATCCACAGAACAACTACAACTAGAGTGAACTTGTGTGTGTGTGTGTGTTTGTGTATGTGTGTAATTCAGATCACATGATAAAATGATTGACTTGACAATAAGAAAAAGCTGAACTCCTTGTGGTGGGTTCCACAATCTTGCCCCTAGAATGAAATTCAATTCTACTTAGCAATAAAAAAGAAACAGGAGGGAGGCAAAACAAGATGGCAGAAAAGAAGGCTCCAGCAATAATCCCCCCTAGAAAGCACACCAAATAAACTATGTTCTAAACACCAAAGAAACACCTTCACAGGAAAGAAAATCAGGTGATCACTGACAGTACATGTATAAACTATATATTGCTGAAAGAGGCACTGAAGAGGAAAAAACAAACAAAAAAAAAACAGAAATAAAACAAAACAAAAGACCAGTCATCACATTACCAGACCTCTTGCTGCTTGAGAAAAGCAGAGGAAAATGTAAAGGTGACTCTGTCTAGTCCCTTAAGTACCAGCTTAGCCACAGTGAGGTAAAGCACCAAGCAGGCTCTTAGGGGTCCCAATTCCAGCATTTTATGACCTGCCCTAGCACAAAGGTGAGCTCACTTTCCTGAAGGATGAGTCCCAACCCAGGCAGTATTCACTAAAAGCTTGATCCTTAAGGAAACATCTACAGTAGTCTGGCAGTCCTTTCTGTGGGCCTGTGGTAGTGTTGGCTCACAGGTTGAGGATAGTCTCCTTTGGTAAAAGGAGAGAAGACTGGGAAAAACTGCATCTTGTGGTTTCAGTGTCACCTAAGCCACACTACAACAGAACATGAGGTATAGTTCTAAGGTTTTTACTCTAGTTCCTGACTCCGAGATAAAACCTCTGGACCCACTGAGAGCCTGGTGAATCTCACCACCCTTAAAGGAGGGACAGATATCTAACACCTGCTGATTTTAGAGGCCCTGGGACTTGAGTGAACATAGGTGGTAGCTAGGGAGTGGTTAAAACAAGACTTGGGCAAGTGCTGTGCTGGCTTCAGGTATAACTTAGCATAGCCATAGTGGTGGTGACCATGACAGTGCTTGTGTCACTCCACCCCAAGCTTTAGGTGACTCAAATCAGAGAGAGGCTCCGTTTGTTTCAGAGAAAGTAAGGGAAGAGAATAAGAATCTCTGCCCGGTAATTCAGCAAATTCTTCCACATCTTGTTCAAGAGCATCAAAGCAGCTTCATTAGTCTGCAAGAACCACAGTGTTACTGGGTTTGTGGTACTGCCTAATGCATATACAGTTGAGATCACAACATCCAAGTCCTTTCGAATATCTGTAAAGCTTTCCCAAGAAGGACAAGCACAAACAAGCTCAGACTGTGAAGACTACAATTAATATCTGACTCTTCAATGCACAGACACAGAAAAATGTCCTTAATATCAAGACCATCCAGAAAAATATGGCCTTACCAAATGAAATAAATAAGGCCAGAGGGATGAATCCTATAGAAACAGAGATATGTAACCTTTCTGACAAAGAATTTCCAAGAGCTGTGTTGAGGAAACTCAAATAAATACAAGATAATCAAGAAAAAGAATTCAGAATTCTACCAGATAAAATTAATAAAGAGATTAGAATAATTAAAAAAGGATCAAGCAGCAATTCTGGAGTTGGAAAATTCAATTGACATCCTGAAGAATGCAGCAGAGTCCTTAAATAGCAGAATTAATATAGCGGAAGAATTAGTGAGTTTGAAGACAGACTATTTCAAAATATACAGTTAGAGAACACAAAAGAAAAAGAATAAAAATCAATGAAGCATGCCTATAGGATCTAGAAAATAGCTTCAGAAGGACAAATCTAAGAGTTATTGGCTTATAGATGACAAATAGAAAGAGATAGGTGTAGAAAGCTTATTCAAAGGGATAATAACAGAGAACTTTTCAAATCTGGAGAAAGATGTTAATATTAAAGTACAAGAAGGCTATAGAACGATAAGTAGATTTTGCCTAAATAAGACTACCTGAAGACATTTAATAATCAAACTCCCAAAGGTCAAAGATAAAGAAGGGATCCTAACAGCAGCAAAAGAAAAAGCACAAAAACATATTATGGAGCTCCAATATGTCTGGTGGCAGAGTTTTTCAGTGAAACATTACAGGCTGGAAGAGAGTGGCATGACATGTTTAAAGTGCTAAAGGAAAAAAAAAAAGACAACAAAAACAAAAAAAAAATTTACCCTAGAATTAGAATACCATTTCTGGCAAAACTTTCTTTTTTACATGAAGGATACATAAAGACTTTTCCAGATAAAAACAAAACAAAACAAACAAAGAAACAAAAACAAACAAAACACAACAACTAAACAACAACCTGAGTGTACAATAAATGCTAAAGGTATGACTTCAATCAGAAAACCAAAAATATTAATGAATAATGGCAAATAATGTGAATGTACAAATGTACTGGTAGCAGTAAGTTTACAGAAAAACAAAAATATTGTATCACTGTAACTGTGATGTGTAAACTACTCTTAAGTAGAAAGATTAAATGAAGAACCAATCAAAGTAATAAAAACATCTTTTCTAGACATAGACAGTACAATAACTTTTATATAGAAACAACAAAAAGTTAAGAAGGAGGGAGATGAAGTTAAGTAGTAAAGCTTTTATCAGTTTTTTGTTGTTGCTTTGCTTATGCAAATAGTGTTAAGTTGCTATAAGCTTAAAATAATAAATTATAAGATAGTATTTGCAAGCCTCATGGTAACTTCAAATAAAAAAACACAACAGATCCAAAAAATAAAAAGCATTAACTTAAATCATATCAGCAGATATATTGAACAAAATATTGAAATAATTAAAAAGAATCAAGCGGAAATTCTAGAGGTGAAAATGGACTAAAAAGAAAGACAAGACTAAAAAAAGACAAGAAGAAAAGAAAGAAGGAACACAAGAAAATTAATAATGAAATAGTGCAAGTAAGTGCATACTTATCAATAATAATATTGACTATAAATGATTTAACTCTCCAACCAAAAGACACAGAGTAACTGAGTGGATTAAAATGAAACTAAACAGCAACAACAACAAAAAGGATCCGATGATCTGTTGCCAACAAGAATCACAGTTCACCTATAAAGACATACATGGACTAAAAATAAAGGGATAGAAAAAAATGTTCTATGCCACTGGAAATGATAAAGGATCTTATGTAGCTATACTTATACAAAACAAAAGAAATTTCAAGGCAAAAGCTTTAAGAAGAGCCAAGCATGGTCACTATATAATGATAAAGCAGTCAATTTAGCAAGAGGACATAACAATTTTAAGTATATATCCACCCAACAGTGGAGCACTCAGATATAACAAGCAAATATTATTAGAGCTAATTAGAAAGACAGACACTAATGCAATAAAAGCTGAAGACTTCAACACTCCACTTTCAGGATTGAACAGGTCTTTCAGAAAGGAATAACAAAAAAATAGACTTTATCTGTACCACAGATAAAATGAACCTAATAGATATTTACACAACAGTTCAACCAATGGCCACAGAATGGCTACAAAATACACATTTTTCCCATCAGCACATGGATCATTCTCAAGGACAGACCATATGTTACTTAACAAAACAAATCTTAAAAACATTCAAAAAATTAAAGTAATATTAAAAATCATCTCTGACCACAATGGAATACAACTAGAAATACATTATAGGAGGAATTTTGGAGCCTATACAAACACATAGAAATTAAACAACATGTTTTTGAAGGACAAAAGAGTAAATGAAGAAATTAAGAAAAACATTGAAAAAATTCTTGAAACAAGTAATAATTGAAACACAAAATATTAAAAACTATGAGACTCAGCGAAAACAATACTCAGAGGAATGTTTACAGCCATAAGCGACTACATCAACAAAGAAAAGAAACTTCAGTAAACAAATTAATGATTCAAGAGCAGACCAAAGACCAAGTAATAAAATCAGAGATGAAAGAGAAGACATTGCAACTGATACCACAGAAATTCAAGGGATCATGAGTGGCTGCTATGAGCAATGCTGTGTCAATAAATTGGAAAATTTAGAAGAAATGGACAAATTCTTAGACACTTACAACCTTTCAGATTGACCACTGAGAAAATCCAAAATGGGAACATATCAGTAACAAGTAACAAGATCTGAGCCAAAATAAAACATCTTCCAGCCAAAAAACAAAAAAACAAAAACAACAACAACAACAAAAAAACAGAATGTGATGGCTTCACTACTAGATTCTACCAAACATTTAAAGAAGGGTTAACACCAGTTCTACCCAATCTATTGTGAAAAATAATGGAGGAGGGACTGTTTCCAAGTTCACTATATGAGGCCAGTATTATCCTGATACCCAAATTAGACAGACACTTCAAGAAAAGAAAAACTGCAGACCAAAATCTTTTATAAATATTGATGCAAAACTCCTCAAGAAAATATGAGCAAACCAAATTCAACAACATATTAGAAAGATCTTGTAATAAATTGAATGGTATTTATTCCAGGGATGCAATGTAGTTGCACAGTTAAATATAGTTGAACATGCACAAATCACTTATTGTGATACATCATATCAACAGAATGAAGGACAGCAACCATATGATCATTTGAACTGTTGCTTAAAAAGTCTTTAATAAAATTCAACATCTTTGTAGAATACCCTCAAAAAGCTGGATGTAGAAGGAACATACCTCAACACAATAGAAGTTGTATGTGACAGACACACAATTAATATCATGCTGAATGGGAAAAACTGAAAGCTGTTGCTCTAAAATCAGGAACATGACAAGAATGCCCACTGTTATTCATCACAGTACTGGAAATACTAGCTAGAGCAATCAGATAAGTGACACAAATAAAGGGCATCCAAATTGGAATAGAAGAAGTCAAATTATCTTTGTTTGCAGAAGATGTATCTTATATTAGGAAAGTCCTTAAAAATACAGCAAAAAGGTAATAGAACTGATAATCAAATTCACTAAGTTAGCGGGATACAAAATTCACATACAAAAAAGCAGTAACATTTGTATATAATAACAGCAAACAATCTGAAATATAATTTGATAGTAATCCTATGTACAGTAGCTAAAACTAAAATAAAATACAAAGGAATTAATCTAACCCAAGAAATGAAATATTTTGATGATGAAAACTATAAAAATGTTGCAAGAAATTGAAGAGGACACCAAAAAAATGGAAAATATTTCACGTTCATGGATTAGAATAATCAGTATCCTTAAAATGTTCCTACTAGGTGATATGGTTTGCCTTTATCTCTTCTTGAACTGTAGTTCCCATAATCCCCAAGTGTTGTGAGAAGGACCACGTAGGGTGGCAATTGAATCGTGGAAGTGGTTAACTCCATGCTGTTCTCTTGATAGTGAGTTATCGTGAGATTTGATGACTTTAAGGCACTTTTCCCTTTTTGCTTGGCACTTCTCTCTCCTGCCTCTCTGTGAAGAAGCTTGGCACTTCTCTCTCCTGCCTCCCTGTGAAGAAGGATGTGTTAGCTTCCTCTTCTACCATGATTGTAAGTTTCCTGAGGCCTCCCCAGCCTTTTGGAACTATGAATCAATTAAACCTCTTTCCTTTATAAATTACCCAGTATTGGGTATTTCTTCATAGCAGTGTGAAAACAGACTAATACACCACCCAAAGTAATTTGCAGACTTTGTGCACTCCCTATCAAAATTCCAATAACACTCATCACAGAAATTTTTAAAAATCCTAAAATTTATGTTGCTCTACAAAGGAGCCAGAATTGCCAAAGTTCACCTGAGCAACAAGAACAAAACTGGAGGAACCATGCAACATGACTTCAAATTATACTACATTGCTATAGTAACCAAAATGCATGTACTGCCATAAAAATAAGATACATAGATCACTCAAACAGAATAAAGAACCCCAAAATAAATTCATATATCTACAATTAACTCTTTGTCAACAAAGCTTTCAAGAACGTTAATTGGTGAAAGGATGGCCCCTTCAATAAGTGGTTCTAGGAAATCTAGATATCTACATACAGAAAAATGAAATGAGACCCCCATCTCTTCCTATATGAAAAAATCAAGACCAGGTACGGTGGCTCATGCCTGTAATCTCAGCACTTTGGGAGGCTGAGGCAGGTAGATCACCTGAGATCAGGAGTTCGAGACCAGCCTGACCAATATATTGAAACCCTGTCTCTACTAAAAATACAAAATTAGCTGGACCTGGTGGCATGAGCCTGTAATCCCAGCTACTTAGGAGACTGAAGCAGGAGAATCACTTCAACCCAGAAGGCAGAGGTTATGGTGAGCCCAGATCGGACCATCGCACTCCAGCCTGGGCAACAAGAGCAAAATTCCGTGGAGAAAAGAAAAAAAAAAAAAATCAAAGGGATTAAAGACTTAAGTCACATGCCTCAAACTATAAAACTACTACAAGAAAATGTTTTGGAAACCCTCCAGGACATTATACTTCTTGAGAAATACCCCACAGGTAGAGGCAACAAAAGCTAAAATGAACAAATGAGATCACATCAAGTTAAAAAACCTCTGCACAGCAAAGGACACAATCAAAAAAGTGAACTGACAGCCCACAGGATTGGAGAAAATATTTGCAAACTACCCATTTGACAAGGGATTATTAACCCAAATATACATGAAACTCAAAAAACTCTATAGGAGAAAATTTAATAATCTGATATTTTTTTTTCAAATGTGCAAAAGATCTGAATAGATGTTTCTTGAAAGAGGATATACAATTGGTAAAGAGGCATATGAAAAGTTGCTTGATATCATTGATTATCAGATAAATGCAAATCAAAACTACAATGAGATATCATCTCACCCCAGTTAAAATGATTTTTATCTGAAAGTCGAGTAATAGCAAATGTTGGGAAGAATGTGAAGAAAAGGAAATCCTTGTACAACATTGGTGGAATGCAAATTCATAAAACCGCTATAAAGAACAGCGTGGAGGTTCTTCAAAATACAGAAAGTAGGGCTACCATATGACCCAGCAATGTCACTGCTGGATATATACCCCCCAAAAAGCAAATCAATATATCAGAGAGATATCTGCACTTTCATGTTTGTTGCAGCTCTGTTCACAATAGCTAAGATTCGGAAGCAACCTAAGTGTCCATCAGCAGATGAATGGATTTTAAAAATCTGGCACATATATAGACTGGAGCTCTATTCATCCATAAAAAAAGAGTGAGTTTCAGTAATTTTCAACAATGTTCATGGAACTAGAAACCATTGTATTAAGTGAAATAAGCCAGGCAGAGAAGGACAAACATTGAATGTTCTCAATTATTTATGAGCTCTAAAAATAAATCAATTAAACTCAGGGAGATACAGAGTAGACGGCTGGTTATCAAAGGAAGATAAGTGTAGTGGGGAGGGTGGAGGAAGTTGGGGAAGGTTAATGGGTACAAAACAATAGTTGGAAAGAATGAATAAGACCTAGTATTTAATTGCACAACAGGGTGACTGTAGTAAAAAACAATTGAATTGTACATTTGAAAACAACTAAAAGAGTATAGTTTGATTGTTCATAACACAAAGGATTCATGCCTGAAGGGATGGATACTCTATTATTTACACTGATGTGATCATTATGCATTCCATACCTGTATCAGAACATATTATGTAATCCATAAATATATGCATCTACTATATACAGAAAAAAAAATAAAAAATTTTAAAAATGCACAATTTTTAGACTTTGCAACATTAGTGAATTTCAAAGGCATTCTGCTGAGTGACAGAAGTCAGCCTTAAATGATTACATACTGTATAATTACATTTATATAATGTTCTGGAAAGCAAACATACAGTAATAAATTTTCAGCATTCCTGAAAGTGAGAGGTAGGGAGAGGATGGGATTTCAAAGGAACATCATAAGGAGGAGTTTCTGATTGATGGAATTAATCAGTGTCATGATTTTCAGGGTGGTTACGCAAATCTACATATGTTAAAACTATGTGACAGAAAGCTATTAAAAATTTTGCATTTGTTAATTTTAAAAAATTAATAATATAATTGGTTGGTCTTTTAAGTTGGACAAATACACAAGCCAGAGTTTATTCATAATTGAAATTAGAACACTGATATTATTATTACAAGCCTGTTTCTTTTAAAATATAAAATGTCTTTTTCCCTTATCCTCTATCTTTTTTGTTTATTCTTATTTATTCACTAAGTAAAGAGCTATACATTATTTATATTTCTAGGAGAAATTCCCATTATCTATTAATTTCTGTTAACACAGTCTATGCATCTACTTTGATGTTGTCAGGAAACTAATTTTGTTGGCATCCTCATGATTTTTACATAGTAGGGTGGATGCCTTGTGAATAATTTATACAAATTAGAAGTTAACATATGCTATTTCTAATAAAAATATAATGGCATACTAAAATATCCTAGTTGAATTTTTCAATGTAAAGATAATAATGCTTGAATAAGCAATTACAAAGTAAGTCAAGAAGCCTCCTAAAATTTAGAGGCTATATTGAATCATATTTTCCTCATTCGAGTTAATAAAATGTACTGATTTTTAAAATATTGACAGTGTGGATATAAAAACCTCCTTCCAAACAATGATCCATAGTTGTCACATATCTGAATTTAGATAGCTATCTGACATTTTTATTCAGCCTTCTTGTAATTACAAGGAATCATGTGCCTTTTACCTATTTAATTTGAAGGCTGTAGAATATCACTGCAGTGAAGGGTGATTATTATATTTCTTTCATGAGTAAGAAATTCTCATAACTCACAGACATCACAAAGTGCCTATGGAGTTTGTGAGTTATTAAGGTCAGTCATAGGAAAAAAGAAGATAATCACTTTTTACCGGTGAAATATTCAACTTATTTTAGGAGAAAACTTTCTTATTGATTACCAGTTCAAGAATAGAAGAGAACTAATAAAGCACCTGGTAGACTTTTCTTTCCATCTGTCTATCACTCCAGGATCTATTGACCTGTACCCTTGGTTGTTTAGTGATGGTAATACATTCAAACTATAGTAGATATAAATAAAGATTTTTTTTTTTCATTTAAATGTGTGCAAGCTTTTTAACATTTAAAAAACAAATGCTCTCTGCTTTACTCATTAATTTATCTTAAGGAAGGAAAAAAATATATTGGTTACTATCACCCTAGTCAGTGTGAAACAGGGATGTAATTTCTGGGCTTTCTGAAATAAACTTTCTTTGAAAACAAAGGCAATATAACAACAACGACAACAACAAAACAACAAAAATCAAGGACTGCAGAGGAATTCTAGACTCAAATATACAAATGGCATATATAACATAATTGCATTATTTTTATATTTGGTATGTATAAAAATTTATGAGGAGAATTGAAGAGTTTCTCTACAAATGAAAAACCATAAAATATAAAGTGTGAAATAGTGATAACTTTAGTTTTTAAAAAATCAGTCTTGGTTAAGAAAGCTGTTTTAATTAAAGTTTCAGTTGTTTCAACACTTAGAATTCCCTGCTTCTTTTTCAAATAGCCAGAGAAATTCAGAGCACATTTTAATGTTTTAATGTAAAATTCATTTTGATAAGATTATGTTTATATATTCACCAAACAATATTTCAAGGCTCTGAATTCAGTCATAAAGTTGAGCAGGAAAAACCAATCTTGTTTCCGGAACAGTGAAAGATGTAGCATACGTGAGAAAGTGAGAAAGAGTGTGTGTGTGTGTGTGTGTGTGTATATGTATCCTCTACCCAGTTATAGTGTAGAATATAAAAAATACTATACATCATACAGGAAAGTATGATACAGGAAAATGTTTAGGTAATTCAGAAATCAATGCCTTTCATATTTCTCTAATCAGTAAGCACTTATTACTTATGATAACTATTTTGTTATTTTATTTACTCATTTATTTTTGATATATTCAACATTTGTTTTTCATTTCTGAGAAAGATGTTCATTTCACTAAGAAAAAAACTTTCCAGAAATGTTTGCTTTCTGAAAATAGTTTTACACTTTATCAATATTTCAGTAACTCATTGTTATTTCCTCAAATATTTAGAGATAAATATCATTTGCCCAAATTTATCTTTTTTATAGTAAAAAGACATAAGATCGTGCTTGCCTTATTTTACTTAGTTTGAAGTACCCTCAGCATCATGCTTATTTTTCTTCTCATTCATTTCAGTTTTTCTTCCAATTGTATTTTAAAATTTAAGTTTATGCATGGCATGGTCATACGATAAATATAAAGTTCAAAAGCAAAATATCAAATTGTAATAATCAGATTGTAAAAGGAAATTGAATAGAGTTTCTTCCAGGACTCTTGAAGGCTCTTAAATTCCTTCACTTTCAGAATAATAAAAACTCAGAAGAGTGGAGTAGGGGAAGTTTGTGAAGACATTACGTTATTGAGAGTATATGAGATTATTTTAGATTTTATATACTTAAGCCTACTAGAGCAAAGATGGGAGGTTAGCAGAATGAGGCTTGGTATGAACCAAGGGAAGTCCTAGAACTGAGGAAATAAATGTACACAACTGTATGAAGAAAGGAATCAAACTCTCAGGTAAAGGAACTGTTGGAGAGAGATGTTCAGTGTAAGCAATTTCTTCAGAAGTTCTGAAAACACCTTGAAGTAAAAGCTAGCATTAGGCATCTTAATGTGGAACACCCTATCAGATTTTCAGTGTACTAGTGCAAACAAAACTTTTTCTGCCCTTTTCATTTTACCCTTCCTATATTTCTGCTCCAAAGTGGTAAGGACACATACTGAGATGTGACAACGTGCTAGCAGCCCTGGCTTGCTCTGGGCACCTCCTCGAGCTGGGCGTCCACTCTGACCATGCTGGAGGAGCCCTTCAGCTCTGGCTGCACTGTGGAGGCCCTTCTCTGAGGCTGGCCGGGGCTGGAACCTGCTCCCTCTGCTCACCATGAGGTGTGGAGGGAGAGGAGGGGCTGCACCCTGCCTTCCGGGGTTCTAGGTGGGCACTGGCTCAGCGGCCTCACACTCAGTGAGGCTGGCCAGGGCCTGCTGCCCTTGATCAGGGGAGGTGCGGCAAAGTCCCGCTGCGACTGCCAATGAGAGGTGAATCTGGCTGGGCTTCTTGGTCTGGTGGAGACCTGGAGAACTTTTCTGTCTAGCTAAAGGATTGTAAATGCACCAATCAGCGCTCTGTGTCTCACTAAAGCTTTGTACATGAACCAATCAGTGTCCTGTCAAAACGGACCAATCAGCTCTCTGTAAAACGGACCAATCAGCTCTCTGTAAAATGGACCAATCAGCTCTCTGTGGGTGGGGCCAGATAAGGGAATAAAAGCAGGTCAACCAAGCCAGCAGCGGCAACCCACTCTGTCAAATCCGCACTGTGGAAGTTTTGTTCTTTCACTCTTCACAATAGAAATTGCTGATGCCCGCTCTTTGGGTCTGTGCTGCTTTTGTGAGCTGTAACTCTCACTGTGAAGGTCTGCAGCTTCACTCCTGAAGTTAGCAAGACCACGGACACACCAGAAGTAAGAAATTCTGGACACATCTGAAGAAACAAACTCCACACACACCGTCTTTAAGAACTGTAACACTCACCGCAAGTGTTCACGGCTTCATTCTTGAAGTTAGGGGGACCAAGAATCCACCAATTCCGGACACATTTTTGCAACCACGAAGAGATTCTCACCTATTGCCAACTGGTGAGAGTATCACCAAGTGGTGAGAGTATCACCTACCACCAGGTGGTGAGACTATCGCCTGTGGCCAAGCGGTGAGTACCATTGGACCCCTTTCACCTGCTATACTGTCCTATTTTCCCTTATAATTCGGGGGCAAAATAATGGGCACCTGTTGGCCAGTTAAAAGTGACTAGCGTGGCCACTGGACTAAAGAGACAGGTGTCAGGCTTTCCGGGAAAGGGCTCTCTAACACCCCCTGACTCTTTGGAGTTGGGAACATTGGTTTGCCTGGAACCAGCTTCTGCCTTTTCTGTACTTCCGGGCTGAGCTGAGGGTCGACAGAGAGGAAAGCCATTCAGCTCCAGGGTCCCAATGACAAGTTGGTTGACCCTACAGCCATAAGCGGAACTCTCAAAGGCATGTCACTCAAGCGAGACTCACCTATCCTATCTATCCTGACTTTTGCCCCCCTGGGTCCTAATGCCTGCCAGACAAACTTCCTCTTGCCTCTCTTCTCCAAGGTTAGTCCCACTTCTAAAAACCACTCCCTGTCTCTGGTGCTTTTCTAGTTTTGCCTATAAGAATGATTTCTAGTATAAACTACAGGACCCTGTTACCTTCTTTAGGCATCTGGGCTCACCAATCAGAAAGACATAATTTTTGCCCAGAGCCCCATTGTAGGGGGACTATCTGCAACCTTGGGATCCCTCCTATGACTAGCAGGCCTAACAAAAGCTATTCTTGAAGCTAGGATATGGGGAGCCTCAGAAGTTGTATCCTTCCTATTCATGTAAGTGAGGAAAAAAGGGGTCACTCTTCCAACCCTGGAGCTCCCTTCCCTTCCTCAGGGTATGGCCCTCCACTTCATTTTTGGAGCATAACATCTTTATAGGAGATGGGTAAAGTCCCAATATTAACAGGAGAATGCTTAGGACTCTAACAGGTTTTCAAGACTGTGTCAGTAAGGGCCACTAAATCCGATTTTTCTCGGTCCTCATTGTGGTCTAAGAGGACAGGCAATAGTGCAGGTTTTTGAGAATGCATCAGTAAGGGACACTAAATCCAACCTTCCTTGGTCCTCCATGTGATCTGGGAGGAAAACTACTGTTTCTGCTGCTGCATCAGTGATGCAACTGTTCTGGACAGCAGGGTCCAGGGACTGTTGCGTGTTCTTGGGCAGGGAGAGAAACAAACCAAAACTGTGAGCAATTTTGTCTTTCAGATGGGACACACTCAGGCATCAATAGGCTTACCCTTGAAATGCATCCTAAGCCACTGGGAATAATTTGACCCACAAACCCTGAAAAAGAGGTGGCTCGTTTTTTTTCTGCACTATGGCCTGGCCCCAATATTCTCTCTCTGATGGGGAAAAATGACCACCTGAGGGAAGTACAAATTACAATACTATCCTGCATCTTGACCTTTTCTGTAAGAGGGAAGGCAAATGGAGTGAAATACCTTATGTTTAAACTTTCTTTTCATTGAAGGAGAATACACAACTATGCAAAGCTTGCAATTTACATCCCACAGGAGGACCTCTCAGCTTACCCCCATATCCTAGCCTCCCTATAGCTCCCCTTCTTTTAAATGATAATCCTACTGTAGTCTCCCCTGGCCAGAAGAAAATAAGCAAAGAAATCTCCAAAGGACCACAAAAACCCCCAGGCTATCGGTTATGACCCCTTCAAGCTGTAGGTGGAGGGGAATTTGGCCCAACCGGGATGCACGTCCCCTTCTCCCTCTCTGATTTAAAGCAGATCAGGGCAGACCTGGGGAAGTTTTCAGATGATCCTGATAGGTACATAGATGTCCTACAGGCTCTAGGGCAAACCTTTGACCTCTCTTGGAGAGATGTCATGCTACTGTTCGATCAAACCCTGGCCTTTAACGAAAAGAATGCGGCTTTAACTGCAGCCTGGGAGTTTGTAGATACCTGATATCATAGTCAAGTAAATAATAGAATGACAGACAAAGAAAAGGACAAATTTCCTACTGGTTAGCAAGCTGTCCCCAGTATGGAACCCCACTGGGACCTTGACTTAGATCATGGGGACTGGAGTCGTAAACATCTGTTGACCTGTGTTCTAGAAGGACTGAAGAGAATTAGGTAAAAGCCCATGAATTATTCAGTGATGTCCACCATAACTCAGGGAAAGGAAGAACATCCTTCTGCCTTCTTTAAGTGGCTATGGGAGGCCTTAAGAAAATATGCTCCCCTGCCACCCAAATCACTTGAGGGTCAATTGATTCTAAAAGATATGTTTATTATCCAATGAGCTGCAGATATCAGGAGAAAGCTCCAAAAGCAAGCCCTGGGCCCTGAATGAAGTTTGGAGGCATTATTAAACCTGGCAACCTTGGTATTCTATAATAGGGGCCAAGAGGAACAGTCCCAAAAGGAAAAGCAAGATCAGAGAAAGGCCGCAGCCTCAGTCATGGTCCTCAGACAAACAAACTTTGGTGGTTCAGAGAGGACAGAAAATGGAGCAGGCCAATCACCCGGTAGGACTTGTTATCAATGTGGTTTACAAGGGCACTTTAGAAAGGATTGTCCAATGAGAAACATGCTACCCCCTTGTCAATGTCCGCTATGCCAAGGCAATCACTGGAAGGTGCACTGCCCCAGAGGATGAAGCTTCTCTGGGTCAGAAGCCCCCAACCAGATGATCCAACAACATGACTGGGGGTGCCCGGGCAAGTGTCAGCTTATGTCATCACCCTCATTGAGTCCCGGGTATGTTTAACCATTGAGGACCAGGAAATTGCCTTCCTCCTGGACACTGGCACAGCCTTCTCAGTATTAATCTCTTGTCCTGGATGACTGTCCTCAAGGTCCATTACCATCTGAGGATACTGGATCAGCCTGTAACCAGGTATTTCTCCAACTGCTTCAGTTGTAATTGGGAGACTTGGCTCTTTTCACATGCCTTTCTTGTTATGCCTGAAAGTCCCACACCCTTATTAGGGAGGGATATATTAGCCAAAGCTGGAGTTATTATCTACATGAACATGGGCAACGAGTTACCCATTTGTTGTCCCTTACTTGAAGAGGGAATCAACCCTGAAGTCTGGGCATTGGAAGGACAATTTGGAAGGGCAAAAATGCCCATCCAGTCCAAATCTGACTAAAAGACCCCACCACTTTTCCTTATCAAAGGCAATATCCCTTAAGTCCTGAAGCTCATAAAGGATTACAGGATATTGTTAAACATTTAAAAACTCAAGTCTTAGTAAGGAAATGCAACAGTCCCTGCAACACCCCAATTCTAGGAGTACAAAAACCGAATGGTCAGTGGAGACTAGTGCAAGATGTTAGACTCATTAATGCGGCAGTAATTCCTCTATATCCAGTTGTACGCAACCCTTACCAGAGGAAGCAGAATGGTTCACTGTTCTGGACCTCAAGAATGTCTTCTTCTGTATTCTCCTGCACTCTGACTCCCAGTTTCTCTTTGCCTTTGAAGATCTCACAGACCACATGTCCCAACTTACATGGACGGTCTTTGTCCCAAGGGTTTAGGGATCGCCCTCACCTGTTTGTTCAGGTACTGGCCCAAGACCTAGCCTTCTTCTCAAATTCAGTCACTCTGGTCCTTCAGTATGTGGATGATTTACTTTTGGCTATCAGTTTGGAAGCCCTGTGCCAGCAGGCTACTCTAGATCTCTTGAACTTTCTAGCCAATCAAGGGTGCAAGGTGTCTAGCTTGAAGGCCCGGCTTTGCCTACAGTAGATCAAATATCTAGAGCTAATCTTAGCCAGAGGAACCAGGGCCCTCAGCAAGGAATGAATACAACCTATACTGGCTTATCCTCACCCTATGATATTAAAATAGTTGTGGGTGTTCCTTGGAATCACCAGATTTTGCCAACTATGGATCCCCAGATACAGCAAGATAGCCAGGCCCCTCTATATGCTAATCAAGGAGACCCAGAGAGCAAATACTCATCTAATAGAATGGGAACCAGAGGCAGAAACGGCCTTCAAAACCTTAAAACAGGTGCTCATACAAGCTCCGGCTTTAAGCCTTCCCACAGGACGAAATTCCTCTTTATACATCACAGATAGAGCAGGGATAGCTCTTAGAGTACTTACTCAGATTTGTGGGACAACCCCACAACCAGTGGCGTACCTAAGTAAGGAAATTGATGTAGTAGGGAAAGGCTGGCCTCACCGTTTACAGGTAGTTGCAGCGGTGGCCAACTTAGTGTCAGAGGCTACCAAATTAATACAAGGAAAAGATATCACTGTCTGGACTACTTATGATGTAAATGGCATACTAAGTGCCAAAGGAAGTTTATGGTTATCAGACAACCACCTGCTTAGTTACCAGGTGCTACTCCTTGAGGGACTGGTGCTTCAAATATGTACATGCATGGCCCTAAACCCTGCCACTTTTCTCCCAGAGGATGGGGAACCAATTGAGCATGACTGTCAACAAATTATAGTCCAGACTTAGGCCGCCCGAGATGATCTTTTAGAAGTCCCCTTAGCTAATCCTGACCTTAACCTCTATACTAAAGGAAGTTCATTTGTGGAGAATGGGATACGAAGGGCAGATTATGCCATAGTTAGTGATGTAACTGCACTTGAAAGTAAGCCTCTTCCCCCAGGGACCAGCACCCACTTAGCAGAATTAATGGCACTTACCTGAGCCTTAGAACTGGGAAAAGGAAAAAGAATAAATGTGTATACAGATAAGGAGTATGCTTATCTAATCCTACATGCCCATACTGCAATATGGAAAGAAAGGGAGTTCCTAACCTGTGGGGGAACCCCCATTAAATACCACAAGGAAACTATGGAGTTACTGCTTGCAGTGCAAAAACCCAAGGAAGTGGCAGTCTTACACTGCCAAAGCCATAAAAAGTAGAAGGAGAGAGGAGAACAGCAGCATAAGCAACTAGCAGAGGCAGGGAAAGACCAGCAGAAAGGAAAGAGAGAAAGATACAGAAAGCCAGAGAGAGAGAGAGAGAGAGAGGAAGAGACAGAGACAAAGAGAAAGTCAAAGAGAAAGAGGAAGAGACAAAGAGGGAGTCAGAAAGAGAGAGACAAAAAAACCAGAGAGAAGGAAAGAGAAATGGAAGTAGTAAAGAAAAAACAGTGTACCCTATTACTTTAAAAGCCAGGGTAAATTTCTAAATGTCTACCCAGCCAAGGCATATTCTTCTTATGTGGAACATGAACCTATATCTGCCTCCACACTAACTGGACAGGCACCTGCACCTTAGTCTTTCTGAGTCCCAACACTAACATTGCCCCAGGAAATCAGGCCCTATCAGTGCCCCTCAAAGCTCAAGTCTGTCAGCACAGAACCATACAACTAGTACCCCTACTTATAGGGATAGGAATGGCAACTGCTACAGCAACTGGAATAACCAGTTTATCTACCTCATTATCCTACTACCACACACTGTCAAAGGATTTCTCAGACAGTTTGCAAGAGATAATGAAATCTACCCTTACTGTACAATACCAAATAGACTCTTTGACAGCAGTGACTCTCCAAAACCGCCAAGGCCTAGACCTCCTCACTGCTGAGAAAAGAGGACTCGGCACATTCCTAGGAGAAGAGTGTTGTTTTTACACTAACCAATCAGGGATAGTATGAGGTGCCATCTGGTGTTTACAGGAAAAGTCTTCTGAAATCAGACAACACCTTTCAAACTCTTATAACAACCTCTGGAGTTAGGCAACATGGCTTCTCCCCTTTCTAGGTCTTGTGGCAGCCATCTTGCTGTTACTTGCCTTTGGACCCTGTATTTTTAACCTTCTCGTCAAATTTGTTTCCTCTAGAATCGAGGCCATGAAGCTATAGATGCTCTTACAAATGGAACCCCAAATGAGCTCAGATAACATTCTACTGAGGACAACTAGACCAACCCACTGGCCCTTCCACTGGCGTAAAGAGTTCCCCTCTGGAGGACACTACAACTACAGGGCCCCTTCTTCACCCCTATCCAGCAGGAAGTAGCTAGAGCAGTCATCGGCCAAATTCCCAACAGCAGTTGGTGTGTCCTGTTTAGAGGGGAGATTGAGAGGTGACAACATGCTAGCAGCTGTCGCTCACTCTTGGCACCTCCTTGGCTTCGGCATCCACTCTGGCCATGCTTAAGGAATCCTTCAGCCCACCGCTGCACTGTGGGGGCAGCTCTCTGGGGCTGGCCAAGGCTGGAACCGGCTCTCTCTGCTAGCGAGGAGGTGTGGAGGCAGAGGCATGGGTGGGAGCCAGGGCTGTGTGAAGCACTCGTGGGCCAGTGTGGGTTCTGGGTGAGTGCAGGCTTGGCAGGCTCCACACTCGGCATGGCTGGCCAGTGCCTGCTGAGCTTGATTGGGGTACCAGCTCCCTCTGGGCTGCAGGAGTGCCTGGGCTATGTGCCTCAAAGTCCCACAGTGAGTGCCATTGAGAAGTGAAGCTGGCTGGGCTTCTGGGTTGGGTGGGGACCTGGAGAACTTTTCTGTCTAGCTACAGGTTTGTAAACACACCAATCAGCACTCTGTGTATAACTAAAGGTATGTAAATGCACCAATCAGCGCTCTGTGTCTAGCTAAAAGTTTGTAAATGCACTAATCAGCACTCTGTCAAAATGGACCAATCAGTTCTCTGTAAAACAGACCAATCAGCTCTCTGTAAAATAGACCAATCAGCTCTCTGTGGGTGGGGCCAGATAAGAGAATAAAAGCAGGCCATCCCAGCCAGCAGTGGCAACCCTCTCAGGGCCCTTTCCAGGCTCTGGAAGGTTTGTTCTTTCTCTCTTCCCAATTAATCTTGCTGCTGCTCATTCTTTGAGTCTGCACTGCTTTTATGAGCTGTAACACTCACGACAAAGGTCTGCAACTTCACTCCTGAAGACAGCGAGGCCACAAACCCACCAGAAGTTAGAAACTCCAGGCATATCTGGACATCTGAAGGAAGAAACTCCGGATACACGATCTTTAAGAACTGTGACGCTCACCGCGAGTGTCTGCAGCTTCATTCTTGAAGTCAGCAAGGCCAAGAACCCACCAATTCCAGATACTTCATATGTTCTCCACTCGTGACACATTTTGGAAACATTTCTTAGATAGCTAAGTTATAATTTTAAGTTACTTTTTTCATTTATTAAGGGATGAGATACTTTCAGAATCCTTGAATATCTATAAATTTGTTTTATTGTTTATTTTATTGATTTGCCGTTATAACTATTTCTTAAAATTTCTGAGCCCTGATGGCTTTTTTTTTTTTTTTTGAGATGGAGTCTGCTCTGTTGCCGAGGCTGGAGTGCAGTGTTTCAGCTCACTGCAAGCTCCACTTCCTGGGTTCACGCCATTCTCCTGCCTCGGCCTCCTGAGTAGCTGGGACTACAGGTGCCTGCCACCATGCCCGGCTAATTTTTTCTGCTTTTAGTAGAGATGGGGTTTCACCATGTTAGCCAGGATGGTCTCGATCTCTTGACCTTGTGATCCACCCACCTCAGCTTCCCAAAGTGCTGGGACTACAGGCGTGAGCCACCACCACTGGCTGATATCCTGGATTTTTATAGTGCTATTTCTGTTCTTTCAGTGTTTATAATTGATAGTTAAATTATATGAAATCACTTTTTATTTTTTCCTTGTCTATCTTAGGCATTATCTGATACATTTTTATTTCTGTTTTAATATCGCATCTTTCATCTTTTAAATTATGAATTCCTCTTATAATGTGATGCAATATATAGTTTTTCTAACATTGTATGTGTCTTTCTTATATTTTGTCCATTTTTTATCTGTTCTCATCTACATATATTTTTTAAAATTCTAGTTTTCTAAATTTTTTGTTTTGCTTCATTGCTTCTGCATTAATATCATTAAATGATAGCAATATTACCCTGTATTCTTATTAGTATGGGTGAATGCAGGTGGTTTCTTTCAAAGATTTGATTACACTAACTTGAAGAAAAATAAATAAAAAACTGTATCAAATATATTTACTTGTTAACTGTACAATTCTGAGAAAAAAGCATTTTTAAATTATCAGAATTTTTGACTCTAATACTATGCTATTATCTAGTGTAGTTATTAATTTAAAATATGGAAGAAAAAGAATAAAAACTAAAGCCCTTATTTTAAATCTAAATACTCTGGGAAATGTTTTTATTTTTGAAAAATCTCTGTTTTTGAAAAAATAGTAAGATCTTACTCTGGAAGGCAGTAGTCAAAGTGTACTATTGCTTCTGGAAGTATCTTAATAACTAGATAAACCCATGATTTTTCCAGAACAATCAGTTAAAGTGAAGATTCCATATTAGTAAATGCACATTTCAAGGGGAATTCAATCTACAATATTCAACACTAGCCACACTTATTTCTACTGGATATGGCTATATATGAATGTTGAGGATACAGAAAATAAAGAATATAGCTTTTAAGAAGTGTTTTTCTTTGATACCATGGCCCCAATATAAAGGTTTCTGCTTTAAATACTTATGTATTTGGGCTTACATTGGTTGCCCTCCAAAGTTTCAGATTTGACATACAATATTTGATTAAATGGAAGAGTTTGATCATGTGTTCTGTACTAGACCCAATGATGGAAGAGGTGGTCCATCTGGAGTGGCACTGCCATCACACTGCCTTCAGTGGAGAGGCACAGCTGGGGCTGCGTTCTTCACAGAGCCTATGGGAGCTCCCAGGGTGCAGCCCCAGCTGCCCAAGTTGTCACTGTGGAACCAGGCCTCCCACTGCATGGAGCAGAAAGGAGTCCTGTACCCCCAGGCACAGCTGTAGTCACCCAAACCATGGCTGAGATCCCAGGCATCCCTGCATTCTTGGGGGTCCAGGAAAGACTTCTTGCCCTTGTAGTTTGGGAATTGTCTCCTCCTGCTGCCTGGTTTCTCCCTGCTGTCAGTGTCTGCTCCAATCTTGGGGCAAAATTGGCCAAGCCTGAGTGCTGTCATAGCTCTGCCAGGTGTGCATACACTGGGATCAGTGCTGAGACATCAGGCCCCTGCCACCTCAGCCCACTCCAGGCTTTGGATACCAAAGAGCATAGGAGGGAAGACTATGGGGGGGGGTTAGGGAAGCTCAGCCACTGGTCTTCAGGAGCTCCTTGGCACCTACAGCCAGGGCACCATGAATGGTAGAAGGAGGCATACAGGTTCCTGAGTGAAAGGGAATGGGTCACCGGTGAGGCCCACCATAAGGCCAGGGAGGGCCTGAAAGCTGTAGGCCTGAATGCCAGTCCCACGCACCAGAGTGAAAATTTGTAGTGCCTGTTTTGGGCCTGCCCATGGCCAAATATGGACCAAATATGGATCAATCAGAATGTGCTTTCTACCCTTGAGGCTCATAAAATCCCTGGACTCAGCCAGAGCCTGGCATACATAGGGACAACCAGCTGCAGAGAGGAGCTACCACTCGAGGGCCTCCTTTTTGCTGAGAGCTGCCCATGTCGGGACAACCAGTGGCATAGAGGAACTACCTACTTGAAGTCCTCCTCTGAGGTATACTGTCACTCAATAAAGCTTTTCTTTTCCTTGCTCACCCTCTGCTTGTCCATGTGCCTCATTTTTCCAGGGCACATGACAAGACCTCAAGATCTGATGAATAGTACGGATGAATGAGCTGTCACACAAACAGGGCTGAAACAAGCCTCTTGCTTGCCATGTTACGAGTAAAGAGAAGAAGAGAAGAGCAACAGCCCTTTGGGGAGCCCAGATCTGGGAGCTCCTTGAGTCAGGGTTGTGACTCTCTTTTTGATCCTTCAATTCCTGGAGTCTCCAAAATTCTGGGCACCACTGCATTCCCTGATGGCAGTTGTGGAATCTGCTTGCAGTGCACCTGGTCTAGTCACAGCCTTGTAGAGAGCCAGTGCCCATGCTGGCATTTGGAGCTGCCTCCCCAGCTACGGCAGTTGATGTGCCTGACTGTGCTCAGTGGCCAGATCCCACACCTGCTAGCTCACACCTCCCTTACCACTCCAGGCCTTGGCAGGCATGGGATTCATGCCAGTAGCATGAGCTGTGTGCAGCCTGCTAGGCTGAGTGGGTGGAATGAGCCCAGCAGGTCCAAGCAAAATATTACTTGATTTTACACGTCTTAATATTTTTAATTATATTCCAATTATAGTATTACTGCATTGTTTCCAATTCAACCTTAATATAAACAGTGGAAATGAACAGTATTTAAAAAAAAAAATTTTTCTTAGGATTAAGAAAATGATACAAATATTTAAATTATCATCATACATTTCCCAAATTGTCCAGAATTTATGAACAGTATTAAAGCAAAAATATTTATATAACATTATAATTATAATCCTATTTTATTTTAAATATGTATCATCTCACAGAGATTATTGTATCTCTGAAAAATAGCTTATGAAGAGTAAGAATAACATATGAGCTACCAGTATTAGTATTATTATTACTATTTCATGTATTTCTTTTTTGAGATGGAGTTTCACCCTTGTAGCCTAGGCTGGAGTGTAATGGTGCGATCTCAGCTCACTGCAACCTCTGCCTCTCAGGATCAAGTGATTCTCCTGCCTCAGCCTCCTGAGTAGCTGGGATTACAGGCATGGACCACCAGGCCCACCTAATTTTTGTATTTTTAGTAGAGGCAGGGTTTCACAATATTGGTCAAACTGGTCTCAAATTCCTGACCTCAGGTGATCCACTTCCCTCAGCCTCCCAAAGTGTGGGAGCCACTGCACCCGGCCGTGAGCTACCAGTATTATATCATAATTTTAGTAACTTTAAGGGAAAATAACAGCAACCTGGTCAAAATGAGTGGAAATTGTAAGACAGAAGAGTTGAGGAAAAGGTCAATGGCCTTCCACTTAATCATTTATTTTTATTAGAAAGCCAAAAACACTTTAGTCACAGAGGCTTTTTTCCAATATTGTGAAAGTCGTGGTATATTTCTGTTTAAAAACAGTCATATTTAGATGAAATGCTAAATATTCTGTTTTGCTTTGTTTTTTGACAGAGTCTTGCTCTGTCTCCCAGGCTGCATGCAGTGGCACAATCTGGGCTACTGCAACCTCTATCTCTTGAGTTCAAGTAATTCTCCCACCTCAGCCTCTTGAGTAGCTGGGACTACAGGCATGCATCTCCACCGTGACTGGCTAATTTTTGTGTTTTTTCTTTTTTGTAGAGATGAGGTTTCACCGTGTTTCCCAGGCCATTCTCAAATCCCTGGCCTCAAGTGATCTGCCCAGCTCAGCTTCCCAAAGTGCTAGGATTATAGAGGTGAGTCGCCACTACTGGCCTTTTTTTGTTTGTTTGTTTGTTTGTTTGTTTTTTAGTTAGTTTTTTTTTTAAGAAAATATGCCTCTAAGAGTAGCATTATTTCTAACTGCTCTATTAATGAGATAAGAGGCAAGATGCCCAAAACACAGGGTTCGCACAATGAATACCATTGCTTGCCAGTGGCTCAAGCAGTGAAGAGAAATAAAGAATGAGAAAATTGCTGATGAATCCTTTCACTAGAGAAGAAAATCCAGGCAGAGGATAAAAGGGATCTTATAATCTTTGTTTCTTCTGACCACAAGGGCCACAGAATTATTTTCCTTGTATAAAAGCTACTTAACCAATAGAAAAGAGGTAGTTTGAGCAGAAAATTCCCAAAGAGAAAATAATGTCCCAACAAGGCACTTAACTTCTTCCAGATATTTACACAGAAAATTAAAGACTTCTCCTAATAGGGAACAGGGGATAGTGTAAGTACTTGTAAAAGTCTTTTATTGCCCAATTCTAAAACAATTGGAAACTCAAGCTCAGAGAAGGCACAATACAGTTCCTTTAAAGCTACAATTGCAGAGAAATACTTCAAAGTGAATTCTGCTTCAGACTTACTTTAGACCAGAGTTACATTTAACAATGATTCATAAGACAAAATTAATATTAGAAAGCTAATCAGGCATTTGATTTTATCAAATTATAATTTCTAATGAATCAGTTCTTGAAAAATGCATGCAAAACCAATATTCGGTAATTATAAATTCTACTAATTTTATAATAATATGTTTTTTGGAAAAAAAGAATGTTTTGTGTTAAACATTCTTCTTTTATTATTTCACACTAGCAGAAAATCAAATGTTTGAACCATACAACCAAAATATTAGTTACTTTATTTTACTTTGTATTAAATATCCAAAAATAATCAGAGTGTCTAGAATATAATTAGAAATAAACAAGTTATGAATAAATAATCTTGAAGGAAAAATGTGAAATGATGGCAAATTTTATGAAGTGAAGATGAGAATGGGAAAAGAAAAACTAACAGAATCATAGAATAGCCAACATTTTAGGTTTTCTAATGATTTCAGGTCAGTAATACCCAAAAATATTCTCTTACATTTTTAAATCTCAGTCTTGAGAAAGCATCTGGATTTTCATACAGGTATGGCCAAGGTAGATTACTTAATCTACCTTGACTCATTTTTCTCGTCTTTAAACATTGGTAGAATGATCATATGTACCTCATAAGACTGTCTTATACAAAAGGTAAGTTAGTGCATATAAAACACTTACAATAGTATTTTCCACAAAGTAAATAATCAAATAATTTGAAATGTTAAGGAAAATATAAGATACTGACTGCCATATTTGATGCTGAATGTTTTTATTTCTGCAAAAGTGCACATACAGTAGTGGAATACTTTTTAATGAACTGCATATTTCCTGGAAACTAATAAAATTAATGAAACTAGTAATACTAATATTAATAAAACTAATAAGTAAAGCAAAAGCATGGTTAAGCAAAGGAACCCAGAAAGAGGCAAACAAAAACAAGAATTAGCAAAAATCTATATGTGAAGAAAATCTGCATATGCAAGAGCAGAAATTTTTAATGTACAGACATTTTACATATACGTATTGGTAATGATTGCTCACATTTCAGAAACCCAAAATAAAAGCTATCTCTATGTTATGAGTTTTCTGATGTGATATATGGTTTCAAAATACTCAAATTAATTATGACAAGATCAGGCAATATGTTAGAGTTGACCAGATAAGGTTCTTTTTGCCAACCATGATATTGAATATTCAATCTCACCATCACAAGCCATTCACATTTAATTTACATGTATTATGTGGTATGCAGGGCTTGAGTTAGAAGAGTAAGGCATGTCTGCTAATTAAAATGTCAACATCTACTTTTGATAAAATGACCTTCCTTCCTTTTTTCCTTCTATCTTTCTTTCTTTTCTTCCTTCCCTTTTTTCTTATGTTCTTTCTTTCATTTTATTTCTTATGTAATTTTTGTTTTTCAATGTTAAAAGAATGTGTTTGCCTAAAAAAAGTGACACTTCAAAGGTACTTCACATTAACATTTCATTAGCTCTTATGTAGACAACATTTCATAAGTAATTTAGCTTCATGTTTCCCTGATCCATGTTGACTTCTCTTGAATCCTAACAGTGGTTATTCTCCACATCTTAGCTCTTGGAATGTTGTCTTCTCCCTTCATGGGTTACCTATTCTTAAAATGTAAGCTTTTATTTTCACAGATTCCTTCATAATCTAAATCTCTACCATTCCAGTTAATTTATCATTTGCATCACTTAGCTTCCTACTTCGTGAGTAACTCATTATCACTTATAACTCAGTGTGCCACAAACAAAAAGTATTGCTTTCCTCAAAAAACACTTGTCTCCTCTTTTTCTATTTCAGTTGGTTATGTTCTCATTCTTCCAATAATTTCAGTGTGAAAAAATAAAGTTGTATTTACTCATTACTTTCGTTTGGGCATCATGTCTATTTGACTTCTGAAATATATATCTTATAGTCTTTCTTTTATCTCCATTTTAGTTCTCAAATTCTACCCTGGAATTTTATCTATGCACAATCAAATTTTGGAAAAAAAAACCTCTTCGCTGATACTTTAACCTACTTGCACTTTTTAATTCTTGACTCCGTGTCCACAATCATATTGTCTGCCACATTCTGGAATTAGCTCAATTTTGTTCCATCCAAATCCTACTAATTCCTCAACATCTTCCTCCTAACAACTTGCCTTAAAATCTGACTCTTGCTGATGCTTGTATTGAATAGCTTGTCTCTAACCTATATTCTTGAGTTGTTTGTTATTGTATGGCATGTAGTATATAAAATATTAAGTTGGAAAGACATTTTGACAAAAAAAAAAGTCCAGATCTTTTATTTTACACTTATGAATTCTGGACCCGCCACATTTAAGACTTGAAAGCTTCTTGAATGAAGAACAAATATATCATTTCTCTGTATTGTGCTTTCCCCATAACCTGTACATTTAATCCAGTGCAGGAAATCCACTAGGTACTAACCATTTCTGACACACAAACTGATTAAGTGGCTTGCTGAATTCTATTCTAACAACAAAATCCTAAACTTCTTGATGGTAGAACTGGTCATGCCCTAAAATTCGTCTATAATCTTGAATAGACCTAGTTGAGTAAAAAGAATACAGGAGGTAGTAGTTTGTTTTATTTCATGTAATTCTTCTTTTATATATGTAAATAAATGTGTATATATATAATATGTATTATATCTGTGATAACATGAAGATTATTCTATGTTACTGACATGGAAACAAGTCATTTACATGGCTGGTGAGTGATGAAGCCATATTTTAACATAAGTCAGATTCCAGAGGCCCCCAACTAATTTTCATATTATACTTCTTCTTCCCCATTTAGTAACAATGCCTAAATAATTAAATGTACTTCAACTAGGTTGATGTGGGGCATGCATTTAAGTTATTTGTGATACCAAACTAATATCATTGAATAGGTAATAAGATAAAATATTTTCTTGTGTAAATAGTTCCTTATATGAGTCAGACACTAAGCCTTTACTAAGAAATAACATGATAGTGGGTGTATAGGCATGTGGTGTTTTCCTTCTTCTGACACAAAGCACAGGGGAGGTATTTGGCAGCTTGGTGTCGGTTCTTTGAAAACAGGTAAGATTCTGAGACAAAAGTGTCCCACATATGTACAACTATATCAGCATCTTGTTGCTACTAGGTAAGTTCCAGAGCTGCAAAAACTTCAGGATACTTCTTTATTAAAAAAAAAAAAAAAAAAAAAATAGGCGGAGCAAGATGGCCAAATAGGAACAGCTCCAGTCTCCAACTCCCAGGGCGAGCGACACAGAAGACCGGTGATTTCTGCATTTTCAACTGAGGTACTGGGTTCATCTCACTAGGGAGTGCCAGA